>NC_044281.2:78380020-78552520 GCF_004027225.2 Strigops habroptila
AGAGTGAAAAGAAAGTCTTTCATACCTGTGGCAAACAATAAAAAAATGCATGAAAAAAAAAAGCTTGCTGGACTTCCAGCTCGAGCTTGTGGGGTTAAATATAGAGAAAATAAGCTAAATCCCACTCTGACTCCTTCAGAAAAGGGACATCAGCACTGCCATGGGATGGGTTCCCACTCACTCATGTCTGTTTGCTCTGCCAGGGTGACCCTGTGCCCATAATAACTCTGCCCTGCCTGTTGGGAACACGCTGTTATTAGGGAAATGCTCTCTGGGATTTGATCCGCTCGAGCATGCTCCAGGTGATAGTTACCTGCATGAAATCATTGCCTTTAAAATAATCAAGCTCATTACCAGATTATGTGCTACAAAGACTGGGAACATAAACCCTTAGCACAAGAAAATTCTCTTATTTTGCTAACTGCTTAAATGTGAAAGTGCAACAGAAAGAAATTGTTCTCGTGCCTCATATTTTTCATCATTTGGTCATTAAATAGTGATGGATATAAACCTATAAAGTACCTAAACTGAACCTTTTAACAATCCATGAGCAATACTATCATTTCTTTAATAGAACTCGCTGACCGTGCCTTTCTCAGATGCCATTTGTCATTTTCAGTGTGCAATAATCAATAACTTGGCTTTGAAATAAATAATATAACAGTCACAATATATTATCTTTCAGGCTGGCCTTATACTAACCATAAAACAAGACTTGGAAAGATGAAAACTTTAGGTAAATGCCCAAAATGGGATAACAGAGTAGGAGCTAAATGAACGAGAAGCTTTATGTAGTTTCCCTTCCCAACTCATTCATACTTCCTTTCTGTTTAGATGACTAAATCTACTTCCAAATAAAAGCAAGAATTTGGAATCATCTGATTTCAGATCCCCTTGATTCTCTTGTTGTGTCCCTGATTTCTTTCCCAAGCACTGGGTCAGCAAGGCGTGTGAGCACTGGCATCAGCCTGCTGTTATTCACGAGAGCAATTAAACACATGCTAAGTTTTAAACGTATGATTGTTACATTAAAATCAATAGGGCCCAAGAGCGCGTCTAAATTAAACATGTTTCTAAACCCAGCTGGAGTTTGGAAAAGCAGCTCCATGCCGAGAAGGCTAAATCCTGCTGAAGTTTTGGGGACTGTCCTGGCGCCCAGTGGGAACAGAAGGTGGCATGAGTCCTGAGAGCAGAGCCACACGTGGGCATGCTGGCTGTGCCAAATGAGGTGGCACGTGCCCGCTGTCACTGCAGGGTGTGCTGGGCTCCACCTCATGGATACCTTGGATGGAGGCAAAATCTAGACGTGTCTCTAGACACCAACGTAAGTGCTGTCTCCTTCATCTACAACCTGATAAATGCATTCATATAAGTAGAAAGGATAGGCTGGAGCACCGTGTAAAACAGGGTAAATGCAGCACGCAAGAGCAAGCTTAATTCTGCATTCCCTCCTTTGACTGAGTCCTGCTCAAATCTTTAAATGTCCCCATGCAGTTATTTTCCTTGATTGAATTTGATCCACAGCCGGAAAGCCTGACAAACTCCTGCTCAGCCTGGGCTGGTGGTTGTTCACCTCTACCCAAAAGCAAACTTCAGTTTCAGTGTAAGAGGGAAAGAAGCCAGACCTTCTTCAGGTTCAGCAGATGAGTTCTGAGAGCAGAAGAACCCTTAAGACATCTGTTTCCCTCACTATCTCTTCTTAGGAGTGAAAGCTCAGAAAAGAGTTTGCATCAGAGTAAAACCTTCAGGTCCAAACCCTTGGTGCAGCTGAAGTACACTACCACTAGCACTGCTCCAAGTCCCTTGCTTGCATCCTTCACTCAGGAAGGGAGCACTCTGCATAGGAGCTGACAGAGAGGGACGTTTGTGCAGCTGTGGGCTTCCTCCTGCACCTGAGCCACCCGGCAGGGCAGGGGTGAGCAGCCAGGGCCACTGTTGTCCCCATCTCACTCCTTGGGGCTGTATATTTTCTGATTGAGGACAGAGGCACAGGCTCCTGCCTAGCAAACTCACTTCTAAGTGTTGTTTCAGGGCTCCCTGCTGAGCTTCCCAAAGGTTTTCTGACCCTGAAAGAGCAAAGGAAAAGAGGAAAGCTTTATGTAAATAAATTCTGGTGGCTCAGCTCCAAGGGAACGTTTTCTCAGCCATCATGAGAAATGTAGCCATCAGTAATGGCTTCAGTTATTCTTCCCAATCAAGACCTCTTTTTGGAAGCTCTCCTGGGCCACAACAATGCTGCATGTGAAGACCATGCCCAGCCTTGGAGGAAGGCATTGGCTGACAGAGGGACAGCCATCGGGGAGCTTCCCAATGGATTATCCCCTGACATCCCCAGGTGCTGTTTAACTGCAGAGATCTCGATATAAATAACAGAAGTTCCTATCCTCAGGTCTGAGCAGCCCTTGTCACTCGTATGGTTTGAAATAACGATAACAATTAAAACCACACAAGTTAAACTGCTTCATCCCCTGCCGCAAGTATGATCGATACAGCCCTGGCACACACCATCCAGATGAGCCACTTTGTCTTCACCACCTTTTGGAAGTCACTTAATCACCCTTCCTTCCCCTACCCCATCTAGAGCACTTAGTCTTCAGGGCAGAACTGGCCAGAGTAATAGTGGTGTAGTGCTTCAGACAGTGAAGTCCGAGCCTCAGCTCGACTCCCCAGCAGCTCTTGTAAACACAAACAATTCATTTTACGTTGTCTTTTGAAGAGCAGGAAAGAGTTTGAAGGAAGTGATTTAATTTGATTTGTTCTTCCAGTTTTGAGCAGAACGAAAGGCTACAATTAGAGTGATGAACTGGGAGAGGACAGACAAGAAGGAAACTTGAAGACCTCTGAGGAAAGATAACTGGAGCTTGTAGAGCATTTATTATAAGTAACGCCAGCACGTGAATCTAAAAATAGTGTCCCTGATGCTGTGTGTGTATATGACTGATATTAAAAATGACTGATTTAAAAGAAAGTGCTTCACCTCTGTTGCCAACCAGGAAGGTAGGTCTCTAGTATTCTCAGCCTTAAATGCTGCCAGTATTTCACGTTAGGATAGTCATAAAGTTAAAGGTTAATAGGCTGTACAAATGACAGAGTTTAAAGGGAAAAATGAAGATGAGAAGATTTCTAGCACTTAGGGAACATTTTAGAAATGAAGCTCCTCTGCCTAATGTGATTTTTCCTATATTCTTTCTCATGCTGTTGATCATTATTGCAAATATTTCTATTTGCATAAGTGATTTCTCCTTCACTGCCCACCTTCGTTTGCTTTCTGGATCATCATTACTTCCCACAGTACATGATGAGTCATAATCCTGCCGCCGTGAGAATGTGATAGGGTGAAATGAAAGCCATAGCCTCAGAGGGAGGATGGGAAGGGAATCCTGGAGCATGAGGAAGGCTTTTATTTAATTGCAAGTCATTAGAATTGGCAGGTTGAGGAGAAAGACAAACATGTGCGTTGCTGGAAGTGGGATTTGGCTGTGGTGTTTCAGATTAGCTCAACAGATGTTGCGAGTGACAGAAGTGTATTGCTGTGTCAGCCTTGCTACCATGGGTGGCATGCACTCTGCTCTCTAACTAGAGATTAGAGTCTAGTGGAGAGATTAACATGACTAAGATAAATACTTTCACATGGAGACTGCCAGTTATCACATTTGCTTTTACAACAGTGAAGAACAATTCTTGGTTTCTGTCTAGGCCTTCCAGAGTGACTGGAGAAGGCTGTGCTTTGAGCATCGCTTCTTCTGGCACTCCTGGGGCTGAAGTTGCTGTGAAACATGGCTTTTTAAAATGCGTTATTTCTTGGGGGAGGCCCAAATGCTCTTCCTTCAATCTGATCAGTTCCTAGAATCATAGAATCCCAGAATGGTTTGGGTTGGAAGGGACCTTAAAGATCATCCAGTTCCAACCCCCTGCCACCGGCAGGGACACCTTCCACTAGAGCAGGTTGCTCCTGCTGATCACAGGAAGATTTAGGGTGGAGGCATCTACTCCAGGCCCTGAAATTAAGGTGGTCTTTCTCATCTGGTCCCAAGTACCACCACTGCCTGTGGCAATGCAAACAGATTTCTCAATAATTTATTTTACCATTGCTTGGGTAATGTAAAAGAAATAGCTTGGGATCTTTGCAAGATCTCCAGTAATTAGTTTACAGAGCATTTTCCTTTTCTGAAACTATCCATCATGCTCTGCCTTTGGGAGAGGTTGCAGCTCCTCTTTCCACACTCAGGACCAGCCGGTCTGCAACTAACTTCTTGGATCCAGATAAGACCACTGAAGGAAAGAAGTATTTTTCATGCTGAGCCTTTGCCTCTGAGGCAGCTTTGCCTCAAGAGACCCACACATCACTGGGTTGACGGGGGGAGCCCTTCATCCCTCTGCACCAGCAGTTCCTGATATAACCAGGTCAATGGAGTCAGTGGAATTGCTTGCATGAGGAAGTGCTCACCTAAAAGCAAAGGGTCCTTTCTGTTTGGTCCATTGTAACTTATGGGTCTTCAAACATTTTTACAGGCAGATGGAATGGTTATAATGTTCCAAAATAAAAGACAGTTTTCTTCTGAGAAAGAGGCTGTGCCTAAAAGCTGAGTGTGGAAAATGCCTTCTGTAGCCTTTTATGAGCTTCATTCACTCTAATATATCTGCCTTGTATGCCAAGAAAAGTATAAACTAATGGCAAGGTATTGGTTTTTCAATAACAAGGTTTAAAACAAGGATATAAAAAGCATATCCTATTTATGGAACAATTAATATTGTCAGTGTCTTTTCCATCTCCTCCAAGTTACACATACTGTATAAACTTTGATATATTTCTAAGAAGTACCAAAAACACCAACTGGAGAGTAAACAGGGCAATGCGCCAACACTATTGGGAAGGGAAGTGGTTTCCACATCTTATAAAATGCTTTGGTATTAAAATAAACCAAGGTGTAATCCTCTTGAATTCTCCTGTGAAGGCTCAGGGCATAGCAGACAAAGGGTCTTGGTTTTAGCTTGGAATCTCAGGTGCTGGGACACCTCTGCTCTGGAGCCAGGCTGAGAGAGCTGGGCTGGGGCAGCCTGGAGAAGAGAAGGCTCCTGAAGGGGAGACCTTAGAGCAGCTCCAGTGCCTAAAGGGGCTCCAGGAAACCTGGAGAGGGGCTTTGGGCAAGGGCCTGTAGGGACAGGCCAAGGGGAATGGCTTTAACCTGCCAGAGGGGAGATTGAGATGAGCTCTTAGGCAGAAGTTCTTCCCTGTGAGGGTGCTGAGGCGCTGGCACAGGGTGCCCAGAGGAGCTGTGGCTGCCCCATCCCTGGCAGTGTTCAAGGCCAGGTTGGACACAGGGGCTTGGAGCAACCTGCTCTAGTGGAAGGTGTCTCTGCCTGTGGCAGAGGGTTGGAACTGGATGAGCTTTAAGGTCCCTTCCAACCCAAACCATTCCATGATACTATGATTGATTACGGTTTATAGGCAGTTAATTGTTTTGTTGTTCGGGAGCTTTTACTCTCTCAGTAAGCCTCTAAGTCTTCTTTTCGCCCCTCAGATCATGTCAACATAGCACCCTCTTTCTCTCTCATACAGCCCAGCTCACACGTAGGAGCTCTGGCCCTGCCATAGCAGTGTCAGCCTGAGGGTCAGGGGGTGCACATGGGACCCACCACTCCTAAGCCTGCGGGAAGACGCTCCGCACCCCCGTGTCCGCATCCCCCATGCCCGCACCCCCGTGCCCGCGCACCGCGTCCCGGCGCTGGCCTTGGTGCTGAAGACGGCTTCTCCGCAGGGACAAGGACGAACGGCACACGCGTAGGGCAGCATGTGGCAGTGCACCTATTTGTTGTAGTACCAGTGTAGCATTAGTACTAGTATTCCTATTCATATTTGTATTTTTATTAATATAATATTAGTATTATTAGTATAATAGTAAAAACAGCAATAATTCTCCACAAATTAACATGGAAATCTGTTCCCAGACAAAAGCGAAATAATTTTGCTAAGAATATCATACACATCCCAAGTTTCCCAGGTGAAGATTGTCATGGCAGCATTGTGTTCCTGTTTTAATTGCCTCCCCTCGCTTTGTTTGCCACCTGCAAATTTCAGAGCTGCTTATCAATAATCCTCTGTGTGTCACGCTGCTGCGAAGCATTCCAATCAATATATTATCATTGCAGAGCTTGATTATGAAGGTGAAGGGCATTACCAAGGACATCTGGAAATTCTGATCAGTGCTCTGCAATCTCTGATCAGCTTCAGTGCTTTACAAACATAGTCTTGGGAATACAATAAAATCGTAGCCTCTGGCTGGAGATACAGTGCCTTACCTTACAATCATAGAATCATAGAATGGTTTGTGTTGGAAGGGACCTTAAAGCTCATCCAGCTCCAACCCCCTGCCACGGGCAGGGACACCTTCCACTAGAGCAGGTTGCTCCAAGCCCCTGTGTCCAACCTGGCCTTGAACACTGCCAGGGATGGGGCAGCCACAGCTTCTCTGGGCACCCTGTGCCAGCGCCTCAGCACCCTCACAGGGAAGAGCTTCTGCCTCAGAGCTCATCTCAATCCTTCACTCATACCAACCCTGGCTGTCATTAAACAAACAAACAATCAAAAAGCAGAGGTATCATCCACACATTTGTCTTAGAGACTTTGAGCATATCCTCTGCTCACTCCATTGCAGTCTCAAACACAGCAATACACAACAAACGTCTCATGGCAGTATGGTGTGTACTGTATGCAATATTCCTAACTGCAATATTTGAGGCAACAGTGACCTAGAGAAAATGGAAATATAATAAAAGTATTTGTGGGGCTTTTTAATGACAGGATTACACAAGTAACTTAGATCTCATACTCTGTGAATGACAACACATGGCAAGAACACCCATCGGGCTGCTGAGAAGAAAGAGCTGGTGTTTGCTTAACATCTTAGAATTATTATTTTGTCAGTTCTATTGCTCTGTACATCCTTAATGGTATTTAAATGTATTACATTTCATGCATATGCCAAGCTGAAATTGTTCCAATTTTTGTCAATAATAATAAGAATAATAGCCCTATCTGATGCCTTAAACATGATGTTCAGTTTTGCATAGTCCTCTTTCATTGGTTAGGGATTTTTTTCCTGACATTGTTCAATGACAAGCCAAAAATCTACCTACTATAAATTAAGGTGAAAAAGTCATCCTTGGTTCCTAGCTAGTGTTGTTAGTGCTTCATGGTTGCTTCTCATCTCTCTGTGTGAGGAATGAGCTTCTAGCCACCATTCTGGACTGGTAAGATGAACTGGTCATGTCCCTGTGGCTTAAAGTCAAGGACAATCTGCTGTTCTTCAGAAAACAGTGGTATAACTATGATGGGTGTGATGCTGATGAAGCTGAGTATTGGCAGTTTTGCACAGCAGTGCATTTAGTCCTTCTACTGCTCTCCACCAGCATTGCTTTAATCACATTATTACTGAGGAATTTCTGATATGTATTGCTAATGTTTAACTACAATATATGACAAATACTTTCTGCATAATGCTTGCCTTTCAAATAGATTTCTTATTTTTCAACCATGTATCAAAAGGAGCAATGAATGCTGCATAAATGTAAAGTTATGCCTCAAAGAGGATGATCTGGAATTTAGCTTTGGAGAAAAGAACTCTTACCCAGGGAAGTCATTTCTTGGCCTCTGGTGCTTTATCTTTATAAAGTGGGTTTGAGCACCTATAATAATATAGAGAGAGAGTGGAAATAAGAAGCTTTGTTATCTAGGATAAGGTCTTCCCTAGAATGTAGAGAAATGTTGTGTGGAATAAAAGTCCAGAAACCTCCTTTTCTCTGTTCTGTTTTGCAGAGTGCCCCGTGGGAGTGATGTGAGTACCTGAGCTGTCTGCATACCTGAAGGCAAGATGTCTTATTGATGCTCTAAAGAGGTTGAAGGAGCCTTCTGTGATGTCCACCTCACTTGGGCTTCTTGGGATTCCTGAGCCATCGAGCTTGCTTGGGGAGGAGCCTTCCCTGGGGACTGGCAGGCAAGAGAGTCATTAATAAGTGCAGAGTCATTAATAAGTCTTCACAAAAGCTCTTGTGGAAGCACAAAATGGGCCCGTCATTCATTTATTTTGTAAAACTACAAGCTATTTTGGGGATCTGCTGACTCAGACCAAGCTGGTCCAGACTGTCATGCCATTTATAACAACAGTTCTTAGGGCAATTAGGGTGATCTCAGGATCTTTTAATAAAATTCAAAATACAGCTCATGATCAGTGTGAACATTCAGCATAACTCCTGTACAATTGCCAAGGATCTTTGGTATGAACACGAGAGTCTTTATAAGCAGCTGATTTTTGAGTCAATGGGCTGTAACACTTTTGAAATCAATGATTATTTAAGAACTCCTAAACCTGCACATTGCCTAGCTGCTGTGCACACAAGCATTGGGTCTGCTCTGCTGTCTGTCGGCTCTCTGCAAATGGATTATTTGGATTAGAGGTCTGAAGGCTGCACATGGATTATAACACCTCTTTTCTAGCGAGGCCAGTAAAACATTCACTGTACAGCTTAGCAGCAAGTTTTGATTTCAGTAGGAGCTGAAAATACTCAGCACTTTTCAGGTGCGGTTCCAGGACACTCATGGTTTTTCATAAAGAAGCTGTTTGTGGCCAAAGAGAGATCTGCTTATTTAGGATTTCACCAGTGCTGATGTTTACAGTTTATTTTGATTTCTTTTTTTTTTTTACATTCTACATGATAACTCAGAGCTTACAACTTGGTGTATAAGCACAAGTCTTCAGATTTAGAAGCTTTTCTTTGCTTGTTTCTATCCTGTCATACTCTGAAAGGGGTAAGATGAGTTAGAGTAAAGGTTATGTTTGGATGTGAAGGTGAAGAACAGCACATGTCATGCCTTGGAATCCTTCATTGATACTTTTCACAAGAGATTTCCTCCAGCGTATTTAGCTGACCTCTATTCTGTGAGTTCACTTGTGGAAGTGCGAAGTTGTGCACATGTGGCTAATATAGACACAAAGCTGATTGTACTGTCTAGAAACCAGACTGGTGGGCAGGTCAGAGTGACAGAAGCCAAGGGTATGCTGTATGAGTTCATGATGCCATCACTGCCATCACATTATATAGAGCACACGTGTAGTGCTGTATGAGATGGAGCCTGTGCTTAGATCACGTCATTTGCCCATCAGTTCTGTCTGTATGGATTTATTCCAAAGTACATGGAATTTGCAACAGCCCTTTTCATAAAAACCCATCACAACCTGGAAATTTTCCCTTTCCTGTAAAAATGAGGCTGTGAGTCAGACACAGGACTGTGATCAGCCTCAGAAATAAAACATCTCTCAAATTAAACAACACACTTTCTTGCAGTGCCATAAAGTTCTATTTGTCAGAAAAGACTCAACTTGCCAGGAAGCCTCAGGAAAACAGAGACTTACAAAGCCTTCCATTTAAAGGCACAAAAAATGCCATTGTAAGGCATAACAAGGGAACAACTTTAACTGTTCCAAAATACCTCTCAACCCACTCGCATCCCATACACCCCAGCACACTCAGCCAAGTGAAACCTGAGAGAGGCTATGGAGCTCAACTCGCTTGTAGTGTTTCTAGTCTTGAATAAAACATCCTTACCAAATACATCCTGCAGGAGACATTCCTTTTGCTGAAAAGTAGCATCCCTATTCTGGGTAACCTCTGTTTGTTTCCAACCATGCATTTCAGCAGGAGCAATTGAAAGAATGACAGAGAAATGCAATTTCTGTGAATAACTCAGATTTTGCAAAGGGCCTGATAGTGTGTAACGGTTTGCTGTAGCAAGGGGAGAGCCATTGACAGTGGCTCAAACTCTACAGTAGTTAATCTTTGGCATTCACAAAATTGTTTTTAGCTGCCTGGACAGCAGCAATGAGATCTGGTGGTGGAAGAATTCATTTTGATTGCCTGGGAAAGGAGTGTTTCTGCGTGGGGAATGCTGTTAGCTGTATTCTCATCCCTTCTTCCTCTGAACATCTAAACCCTGATGCAAGGAGGTACTTCAGCACTTCCCTGTTAAAGTTAGCCATGAAGTCAAGCAGCATCTGGATGAATCACGGTGTCTCTCCAATTGCTGTGAGGCCAAATGCTGCACACATCTACAGGAGAGCATGGGGCTGGTCTAGACAGAGACTCTGGGCAGGCCAGCGCTGCCTTCTGCAAAGACATGGCAGGATGCATACAAGGAGGTTCTGCCACCGTCAAAAACCTCCTGTCAGAGCAAACCTCATGACTTCTGCCCTGCAAGTCCTGGCTGAGTCTTCACACAGCTGGACTACAGGCATGCTCCTGGTTGGACAAACAAAGGAGCAAAGAAATGAAGCACTGTGCATTCCTCAACCCCTCAGGATGGAAAAGGGGAAACTAGACCCGAAGTGACAGATGTTTGTCACCTGTGGCTACAGTGGGAGACACTCGGGTTTGGAACTAGATGATCTTAAGGCCCTTTTCAACTCAAACCATTCTATGATTCTATGACAGCTATGAAGATGGTACAAGAATCTGTGTGAAATACAATTGCACACTGCAGTGGGTAACTTCTGACAGGCAAACAGGGCTATTGTGAGCATGTAACATAACAGGCTGTAAGGTACTTTGACATTTTGGAGCTAATATATGTGGAGCACCTCAGAATCACACAGTGCAGGTTCATGTTTCAGCTTAGCAAGAGCACAACTCTTTAGAAAAATAATGAAAAAGAAGAGACAGTGCTGAGACAGGATAAATAAGGAGATAAATCACTTTGCAATACAATGCAAGCCAAAACCTGAAAATAAACAATTACTTTAAATCATATCACAAACATCGCATTTATACAATTGATCCATGTGTAAATTAGCCAATTAATTCTGAATTGGAACACTAATGAAATAATAATTATCTGTTTGCAATGGAATGGTAGGAGAAACAGAAATAAAGACTGCAGCAAAATCCACCCAGCTCCATCACCACTGGGCATGGAGGGTGGTCAATACTAGTCCTGAAATGTCCTGATATCACTGGGGGGACTTAAATAAAATACATAAATATGTGAAAACAGAGATGTAGAAAGGCTCTTTTAGAACGTTGCTTGCATATTTTTATTGTAATAAATAATTGCATAAATAAAAGATTTTTTATTGTAATAAAGAATTGCGAAGTGGGAATTTCTTTAGTCTTCAGAGGCTGGTTTGGTCTTTTTGTTCCTGTTTGGCTTTCTACCATGAGTGGTTCTTTATCCTGAGAGACTCCAGATGCATTAGGACCTCATAGTCACCAAAGCAGTGACAGATGGATGGAAAAGGGTGGGAGTCTCAACGCAGACTGATTTTGGTGACTAGTATCTAAATCAGAATCTTCACTGGAGACATGCAGTGGGGTCTTCTGTAAGAATTTTGCACCCTTGGCTTTTCATGTGAGAGCTGCAAATAGATAAAATAGAGCTTTAGATCCAGTGTGTGATAGGCAGGAGCCCTGGGTAGATGACTATTGGCTATTTTCTGTGTACAAACTATTTTCTGTATCTCATTTTTAGTATGTTTTACCCCAGAGCTGAGGAGTATTTCCACTGAAACAGCATTTGTTTGAAGAATTCCTGATGAGCTTTACTTTGCCTGATGCCTTTAAATGAAACAGTTGTTAACAGGAGCAGAATATTTCTGTAAATTCCTATAAATTGCTGACACCCCATCCCCAAGATGTGGATTTTTCATTTCTGCACCTCTCTGTTTATCTAAACGGCTCCTCACAATGACTCTGACAGTTTTAAATGGTCACATAACACCATTTTGGACTGAAAAAAATCATGTCCACTGAAGGTATATGAAATATCCCTTTTGCAGGGAAAAATATGATATGAATGTACATGATTGTATGTAGATTTTCCCTAGATTTATAATCTCAAATATTCAGAGGGAAACAGAACTCTTTACAAGCATTAATATCGGGAAATTTGATTCAAATAAAAGATGTCATGTAAAATTGCTAGGTGAGTGTATTTAAAAGGGAATTGCAAGAGAAATCTGTTATATTTGATCTGGGCTTTAAAACACTTCAGTGTAGGGATTGTTGTCCCCTATGCACATGCACACACTGAGTCTGTAGCTCTGAGTGTGGCAAGACAGGGGTTTGCAGTGTGAGCTCACATGTACTTCACATGTTTAGAAGCATGCCACTATTGAGAAGCTGGTGCGCTCTCTTCTCTCAGTTTCCTGCTTTCCTATTTTCTTTTCTCCTCTTTCTTTCTTTTTTTCTCCTTTTTTCTTTTTTTCTTTCTTGTGTGTCTCTCTTTCTTTCTTTCTTTCTTCCTTTCATTCTTTCTTCCTTTCTTCCTTTCTCCCTTTCTTCCTTTTTTTCTTTCTTTTCCTCTTTTTCCTTTCCTTTCCTTTCCACTCCCGTTTCCTTTCCTTTCCTCTCCCCTTTCCTTTCCTTCCCTCTCCTCTTTCCCCTCCTTTCCTCTCCCCTTTCCTCTGCTTTCCTCTCCCCTTTCCTCTCCCTTTTCCCCTTCCCGACTCAGATCTCCGTTACATGCTCTCTCCAAACGGGACCGCCGTTCCCTTCCCACCGCCGCCGCCAGAGCTGCGGTACCCAGGGCCGGGCTCACAGTGACAGCTCTACCGTCGGTCCCGCCGCAGCCCGCAGGGGCCCGGCCCCGCCGCCCGGGTCCGGTGTGGAGTGCTCCGCTCTCCGTGCCCGCCCGTCCCGGGACGCGCAGCAGCCCGGCAGGGGGCGCCCTGTGCCCGGCGGCGGGGCCGGACCCCGGTACCGGAGGGTCGGGTCGGGTCGGGCCGGGACCCAAAGCCCCGGAGCCCCGGAGCCCCCCGCCGCGGCTCGACGTGTTCCGCCGGTCCCGGTCCTGCGAGACCCGGGAGGCCTGAGTAGCTCTGTGGTGAGGCCCGGGCGAGGAGCGAGGTCCCCGCCGAGCCACAGCCCCCCGCAAAGTCGTTCGTGCTCGGGCTGGCTCCAGGGCCCGGTATCTCGGCTGAGCGCGGCCCCCCGGCGCCGGCGGCTTTTGTTACCGGCGGTGCGGGGCGGGAGGGTTGCGGGGGGCGGCGCGGTGGACGAGGGGAGGTTTTGTGGCGGGAGCGGCGCGGTCCGCGCCATTCGCCTCCCTCCGCTCCCGCAGTGCTTCGGCCGAGCCGGGATCCCTTTGTGCTAATAGCCCCGTCCCCATTTGCTGCCTAATTGGACTATATAAAGGCAACAACGGGCGGGCGCTGGCAGCCGCCAGCCACGGCAGCACGTCGCGGGGAGCGGCGGGGGGGGGGGGACCCGGGGCCGCTGTGGCTGCGGGCAGGGGCTGCGCGGAGCCTTCTCCTCCCGTCCGCCTCCCCGCCTAATCCCATTTGCCATTGTGCGTGCCCAATCGCCGTGTGCTCCCCGCGTTTAACTTGGATGACATTTTGATTTCATCATTAGCATCCGGCGCCAGGTTGACGCAGCAGCAGCGGCGGCGGGAGGCGGCGGCGGCAGCGACGACCCCGGCTCTCCGCCTGCCCGCAGCAGCCCCCCGGTGCCGCGGGCTGCGCGGGTCCCCTCGGCCCCCCGCCCTGCCTTCCCCCCATGCGAGGGGCCCCCGGCCGGCCCCGCCGCCGCGCTCCCCCGCCGCCCCGCTGCGCCTCTCCCCGGGAGCCGCCACCTGCGCGCCGGGCGCGGGCTGCGGGGCCAGCGGCGGGCAGGAGCCGGGCGGGCACCGGAGGATGCCGGAGACCGGGCAGGAGCCCCCCAGCGCCCCGCCGCCGCCGCCGCCGCCCCCCAAGGAGTCTTTCTACATCAAGAACCTGCTCAACGGCGGCCCCCCCAAAGCTCCCCCCAAGCAGCCGCGGGCGCTGTTCGCCCCCCCGGGGAAAGCGGCGGGGGACGGCGCCGGTTTCGCCCTCTCGCAGGTGGGAGACCTCGCCTTTCCCCGCTTCGAGATCCCGGCGCCGCGCTTCGCCCTGAGCGCCCACTGCCTGGAGCGGGCTCAGACCTGGTGGTACCCCTACGCCCTGACGCCGGCCGGAGCCCACCTGCCCCGCACGGAAGGTACCGATCCCCCTCTCTCCATCTCTCCATCCCTTCCGGTGGGGCGGCACGGGGGTCCGGCCGGCTCATCCCGCTTCCCCCGACGGGACGCGAGGGGCGGGCGGTGAAGGTGTCTCTTTGTGTCCCTTATCCCCCCACTTCTCCCCTTCCCCTGTCCTTCCCCTCCAGCCGCGGAGAAATCCCTGCTAAGGGACTCGTCCCCTGCTTCGGGCACCGACCGGGACTCCCCGGAGCCGCTGCTGAAGGCGGAAGGGGAGCAGAAGGAGCTGGACTCCAAGAGCCCCGACGAAATCGTCCTAGAGGAGAGCGACTCGGAGGAGAAGAAGGAAGGGGGGACGGAGGACTGGAAGAAGCGGGAGGAGAGCCCGGAGAAGAAGCCGTGCCGCAAGAAGAAGACGCGCACGGTGTTCAGCCGCAGCCAGGTCTTCCAGCTGGAGTCCACCTTCGACATGAAGCGCTACCTGAGCAGCTCGGAGCGGGCCGGCCTGGCCGCTTCCCTCCACCTGACAGAGACCCAGGTGAAGATCTGGTTCCAGAACCGTCGGAACAAGTGGAAAAGGCAACTTGCGGCCGAGCTGGAGGCGGCCAACCTCAGCCACGCCGCCGCGCAGCGCATCGTCCGCGTCCCCATCCTCTACCACGAGAACTCGGGCGCGGAGGGGAGCGCGGGGGGCGCCGGAGCCCCCGGTACTCAGCCCCTGCTCACCTTCCCTCACCCCGTCTACTATTCCCACCCCGTGGTCACCTCCGTGCCGCTCCTGCGGCCCGTCTGAGCCGCGCGGAGGGGCGCGGAGAGGCGCGCAAAGTCACCGGCCCTCTTGTAAGTACTCCAGCCGCTTGTGCGGTTCACCCGGCCGGCGGCTGCGGAGCGGGATGGGGTGGGAGGGGGAAGAGAAGGGTGAGGGGGGACACACACACAACGCGACACCCCTCGGCGGTGGTGCTGGGAGAAAAGTCACAAAAAATGAGGAAAATAAAGATAAAAAATCAATAAAAATTGGAAGGGGGAGGGAAGGGTGGAAAATAAGGAAAATGAAATCGGGAACTTGTAGAGGACCCTGGAGCTGTCACACCTTTTGTAAACGTGGACGAAAATCACGATGGTCTCTGTGGCTTTAGTTTTATTTTTGTAAAAAATGAAAAAATAAGGAAAAAAAAGGAAAAAATTAATAATAATTAAAAAAAAAAAGAAAAAAAGAGAGAGAATGATCCCAGGCCGCTCCTCGACATTTGCCAAACGCTCACGGGAGGGTGAATTTCTGTTCCTTTCGGACCTCTCCTTCTGCCTCCAAATTGGTCAGGCTCCGGCTCCTGTCGCGACACAAACTTCACCGAGCGCGGCTTTTCGTTCCAGCAGACCCCGGCACCGAGTTTTGCTTTCCCAGGTTTTGTATCTTTCTGTTTCTGTCATGAGACTTTCTGACGAGCAAGAAACGAGGCCTCAAAGTGGAAGGTGAAACGCACCCGAACGCGTTTTGAGTGCTCCTTATTTATTACCGTTGACTTGGATATTTTTAATCCTTGTTTTCTTTAGTCATTGGGTTGATTTTTTTGTTTTTCTTTCCTTGTAAAGTTATTTGGGCATTTTTTTGGGATAAAAATCTGTACCTTTTGCTTTCTTTTGTATAATTATTATGATTATTGTTCTTGTACTTTTGAACTGTGCAATATTGTACGACGATTCGTAAAGCACTGCTTTTATTTGAACGGTGAGGAAAGGGGGGTTTAGCATTGTATAATTGCGTTCGTTCGTGTTGTACAAAATAAACTAAAAAGCAAAAAAAAACCACAAAGGAATTAAAAGCGAAGGGAAGTGGGAAGAGAGGAGGAGGGCATGGGAATAACCATCAGCCCGGCTTATGCGGATAAGTAAGGGAGATGGGGTAAGCTGGGCGCTTTAAGTGAAGGACAATCAACTTTAGGGTTTTAATTTATTTGCTATGATGTACAGTTTTCTCCTGAAGTCCATCGTGGGGTTTCCTAAGACAGAAATGAAGCGAGGAGTGGACACCTCTTGTCTCTCTCTGTCTCAGTGTCTGCTCACTTGTTGTCTGACAATTGTTTGCTGTCTTCCCAAGGGTTGGCGTCGGTTTCTTTCCTTTCTTTTCTTTCATTTCTTTCCGTTTGTTTCCCCTTTTCGGTTGTACTCTCTGCCCCCTTCTCGCTTTCTGTTAGGGATCGGTCCTATTTTTAAAACAGCCTATATTGTTATAAACTTAATGTTGTGGTGGAAAAGAAAATAATCAATAAAACCCGTTCCTTATCATTTTTCTTGTAAGTGTGGCTTCGGAGGAAAAGAAATATATATATGTAAATAAAATAGACTATAAACAGCCCTAATAACCCAGGCGCTGGGGGTTACCGGACACCCCCCCGGGGCTCCCCGGTTGTCCCGGTCCAACGGGAAGCGGCTCGACGGGGGGTCCCTTTCCCAGCACCGCGCCTGGGTGACCCCCAGCGAGGGGACCCAGGCCCCCAGGGATGGGCACAAGGGTGGGTTGGGGGGTCCCTTCCCAGGCTGGGGCCTCCTCCCTGTGGGGGTTCCCTTGAACTTATGGCCGCCCTTTCCTCAACCCCTCCCGACGGGGGTCCGTGCTGCCCTTCCCCTTCTCCCGCCCTTTTCCTGGGATCTGCCATAGAGGGGGCTGTCCATAGGCACCCCAGGGTGTCCAACCGCCCCCGGGGTGCGCCCCCAGCCCTCGGCCAGGCCCGTCCCTCGTCTCAAACCCCTCGACAGGTTTATCCCGAGATAGGATCGCGCTCCGCTTCCCGCAGATTGGCCCGAATCGACGTGTTGATAGTGCCGAAGGCAGGATTTCGGGCCAAAGAAATCAAAATAAAACTCAGCGTTGCGAAAAGATAACCCCGCGTTTTCTTTTCGTTTGGGATAAAAACCCTGGCAATGGGTCGTAAATGAAAAATAAACAGAGTTTCGGAGTCAAAATACGCTGCTCGCTGTGTCGCCTACAAACAGAGTGATGCCTTTTCTGTTTGCAGTACTAACTTTGGGACAAGTCGCTTGCCGCTCATTAAAAATATTGTTGTAATAGCAAATACCGTATTTTTCCATTTTTACAGCGCGGCAGCACGATGTTATCAAACGGCAAGGAAAAAAACCTCCTTTATTTGTGGTCGGTGCCCAGAAAACGATTCCGGCCCAGCCCGGTCCTTCCCCAGACGAGGAAGGGCACTACGCGGTCCCCCCCACCCTGCGCGGGTCCTTCTCCATGGCGCGGCCCTTGCGCGGGTGCGGGAAATGACACGTCCTGCACATCGCGGTGCTGTTTAGGGGTATTTCCCAGGGGCAAGTTGACGGTGGTGGGGTTGGTGGGGCTCGGGTTGGAGGCTTTATTTTTCTTTTTTAATGAAGATTTTAATTTTTAATTAAGGAAAAAGAGAACGAGAGAAGAAAACTCAACCCCAAGCGCAGCTTTTCCCCTTCTCGCCTCGGGATCGACAGCAGAGCACACGCTGTGAAACGGAGGGATGGAGCTGAGCAATGGGCTGAGGGCCTGGGTCCCCAACTCCTCGCTCCTCTCCCGCAGCCGGGCTTCCCGGCTTTCCCTCTTCCCCTCTCTCCGGAGAGGGATGCTCCTTCTCTGCCCTCATCCTTCGCAAGCCAGGTGTTGATGTTTCCCTCAAGCCTTCCCAAAAGTCTCCCTAAACTCTATCCTACCCCCCAGCAGTGCTCCAGAGAGGGGTTTAATCTCTCCCTCCTCAGGATGAGGTGGAATTTGGGCGCCCACAGAGCCTTGGCTCTCCCTGAGCCGCTTCCGTGCGGGAGCACCGGTAGGGAGCGGGACGAGCTGCATCGGTAAATACAAACCCCCCCCCCCACCGAAAGTTAGTGGAGATCCCGCATCAACCGCTGCGAATCAATCGCTTTGAGTGGTGGAAGAAGAACTAATAATAATAATAAAACCCCATCTCTACAGGGATGTTTGGGAGGGATGTTAGTGCGATTGAAAGTTGCTTAGTTTCTCTAAGCTGTTGGCAACTCTGCGGCCACTTGTGTTTACTGCTGCAATCCCGCTCGGCAAATCTCTGCCTTTGTTTGCAATTCAGGAGATAACACGGTTCTTCTCGGCCACTGTTTTGAGCTTGGCTGAACAGAACTAGCTCGCCTGTTTGTGGTCGAAACACACATGTATTTCTTTTATTTGGTAGTAAATAGAGGCTTGCTGTGTATAGCAAACAGCGCGGGGGAAGATATAAACTTCCCGACCAGCAGATTTGGGGGATTCAGAAGAGTTTTGCCTCCCGGAGGGGCTGGACCGGGGTGCGCTGAGCCGAGCCCCTCAGCCGCACGCAGCCGAGCGACTTGGGCAGGTGGGTAATTGATCTATTAACATTGTTATTATTATATATCTTAATATTCTCATCCGAAAACTTGCACATGTTCTGGTACAGGATGGTGGGAAATGTTTAATTCTGCCGGTGGTGGCTGCAATGGGGACACACGATGGGGACACCTGGAGCCGCTCCCCGCTCCGAAGGGAATAACCCCGCTTTAAACCAGCGGTGCAAATGGGTGTGTGTGTGTGTGTGTGTGTGGTTCCTTACAAATATGCTGCAAGTGTCTCTGTAATAATCACTTTACTCTATCGACTCGGGATAGTGTGCGAACGGAATGAGAAGACCATTAAGAGCATTAACAGATTGGTACAGCATAATGCTTCAGTTCGTATTGATCGCGAAACGTCTGTAAAATACTGTTTCAAATGAATCTATTGTTCCTGCGCTCTTTTCGGCGGTGTTGATGACCTTGGTTTGTTCTCGCACATCCAAATTATCCTCCCGCCGTTCCCATAGATGATGGGGAACCGAGCGGCGGGACACACCGCGGCCATCCCCGCCGCTTCGGGGTGGACCAGAAAGCGTAGCCTAAGGGGTCGGAATCACATCAAAAATATAAGGAAAATGAAAACAAGTGAAGGGAATTGGGGTGACCGTGCCCCTGCGTGCCAAGGGCTCGCCCAAGCCTCCCGCCGCTCCGCACCGTGTAAGCTGCCGCCCTCAAACCGGCTCCCCGGGGCCGCATCCCCCGGTTAAAGCGGCAAAGTTGCCCGTCGGAGAGGTCTAAAGCTGTTTACATCGATATGAAGTCGAAGGAGGGGTCGGAGGGGGGCAGGTCTCGCAGCCTCTCCCCAGCCCGCATCCCCCGGGGCTCCGCGCCGGGGCCCTCCGTGACTCCCAGGAGCCGATCTTGCATATTTTACATCCCCAAATGACCAATCCCTATGGCTCAGAGCGATGCCTCCGGTCTCAAAGTCCCCTCCGCGCTGGAAGAGGTCGCGGAATGCCCGTTCCCCGCTGTGGGGACACGCGTGTCACCGGGGCGGGCGAGGAGAGCGGCGGCTCGACGGGGATCCAACCTCCGGTCCCCTCAGGTTTGGTCACCTGGTGTTAGCTCTCCTGAGCTCCGGTATTTTAAATAAATATAAAGAATCTCTTGCTCTCCTCAGCTCTATTCGCTTTCATGATGGAGTGGAACCATCAGATTTTCATCAAAGTTCTATTAAGTGAAACATAGGTTGCAGGGCACCCTCTGATTGAAACAGTTTAAATTTTAATTGTGTTTTTAATTTGACATATAGTTGCAGAAAGGAATGACACTACAACGCCAAGGGGCGGTCGATTTTCTTAATTTCTCCCAGAGGAATTGATGAGTCTATCAGGCCACTAGATTGGAAACACATTAAAGCTCTCTGGTTAGGTTGTTAATTGGAACTTGATGGATAGGGGGCCTTGGATAGGCTATGCTGATCCAATCTTCATGACTTTCTGTTTTCCAATAAATTACACGATTCATTTTCCAGCCACAGATTACATAAATTGTACACCTCTAGGGCTCTCTTTTTCAAATAGGGAGCCCTTTTCCCCAAAAGCCTATTGCGAGATGTCATTTGCACCAAAAAACGAGCAGCAGAGGCTCTTGAATGAAAATCGAAACATAATCAACGTTTATACTTAGAAAATTTATTGAGATCATTTTCTCTGGTATTTCCTTATTTTAAAGTTTGGACGCGCCATATATCATAATCCACACGTGTAAAGGGGACTGTGTTTAATATTTATCGAAGCTTGATTCCAAGATCAAACTTGTTTATGACTTCATCTGTCATTTCAGAGGGAACCTTCTCCCGATATTACGGCCGCTCAACAAGCCTATTTTCCGAGTGCTGCAAAAGCAGCGGAGATCAATTTTTATTAGGCTCCCTTTGAAAGCTTGCTCAGGGCCACTTTAATATCGAACATTGTAATAATCTGGAGATCTAAACTTTAAGCGTTCGCTCTGTCTTTCAAAGTTTATCTTTGCCGCGGCGTTTGATCATCCGCGCCCCGACGGGACGGGGAGGGACGGCCTCCCCCTCATCCACACGCAAAACCCCTTTACCGGGACCGGCAGCTCCTGCCCTGATGAATATTTGATCAGATGGTAATGAGAGCGTGGCTGGGCCCCGACGGCCCTTCCCTCCAAACAGCAGCGGCGAGCATCCCGCCGAAGCTGCTTTGGCTTCCCTCCCTTCTGATTCGCCTGAAATTCCGCCATTTTCGCCTGAAATACTCATTTTAGGGAACTCTGGTGGTTTTCTCGCCGTGGCTGGGCAGAGCTCACCCCTGCCCGCAGCCCCTGTGCGTCCCTCCCCGCACAGCACATCCCCATCCCGGTTTGGAGCATCCCCTCGGGCCGGCCACAACCACACGGAGGCTCCTACAGGCAGGACCCGCTCTGTTGAGAAGAGAGGGCAGCGCCAGGGGCACCCCGGGCTGCTGGTGGGCTCCGAAGGGAAGGAGCTGCGGCGTGTGGGGGGCAGCGGGAGGCCGGTGGTGCCTCTGCGGGGTCACGTCGGGGGCTGCCGGGGAGCGGGGCTGCTCCGCGGTCGCTCTCCCTCCTCGCTCCGGGGCTGTCCCCGCGAAGGAGCCGAGGGCTGGCAGCCCCCAGGGGTTGTCCCCAAGGCCGGGCTTGTCCCCTCGACGGTTGTCCCCACCCGGAGCCCCTTTGCCCCGCTCCCCGCCTGCGGGAGGGGTGCTGGGCTCGGGGTGCGGGGCCAGCCGAGAGGGATGAAGGACGATTTCTTAAATTGTATTTCAGTGCGGGGTCTTTCCGGGTTAATGAGCTGACATCATGATTAAAGCTGACCATTTGTAATGTGTCGCGACCCTGTTGAAAAGCACTGAAAAGGTTAATGTGGTAAAACAGGACAGCACCTGCCCCTCACAGGGAGAGGAGGAGCTGGAACACTTTTCCTAATCAATTAGTCCATTAATGAGTCTATCAAGTAGTTAAGTAGTTAAAGATTATGCCGCTGGTCTGGGTAACAGTCGTCATCTCGCTATACCTAATTATATTATAAGTACTTTATTCAATATACCAGACATAATATGGTGACTCGGAGTTAATGAAAATGTCATTTTAAAACGTCTTGACATTTGTCTCTATTGATTTGTATATTTCCATCTCATTCTTTGCTTTCCCCGATTTGATTTTCTTTTTAGTGGGGGGGGATGTGTGTATGTTTCTGGAGAGGGGGAACGACGGCACCAGGAGGAGGAATCAGCAGCGGGAACCGGGGCTGCCTCCACGGGGACCCTGGTCCCACGACCATCGGGCAACCCGGGGTTAAAACCCCCTGCCAAGGCCAAGGGTATTGCGCCTGGGCACAAATGCGACCCAAACCACCGGGATTTCCGAGCTGGAGCAGCGCTTGCCCCTCGCTCCTCCCCGCGGGGTGTCCCCAGCAGCCGCCAGTGCTGTCCCCTTGCCCGAGGGTGCGGGCCAGTGGCCCAACCGGCTGCAAAACTCGCCCCGTCTTCATTAATTAACGATATTTCCAGGCGTGACCCGGGTTCGGGGACAGCCCATGGACACGGGCACTGGTGGCACAGCGCGCGGAGGGGGTGCATCCCTTTGGAATGCGGCAGCGGGGAAATGGAGGCGGAGCGGGAGGGCCCCGAGGGCCGGTGCCGTGCAGTACCCAGGGTGACGGTCACCGGGCTGATGCTTTCCACATCGGCCCCGTTATCGGGGCTCCTGTCGGGGCTGGGGGCAAGCATCTCCGGGCCCTGGCCGGGGAACGGGTACCACAGGCAGCCGTCGGGGCTCGGCCTCTGCCCCGTCTCCCCCGAGCAGGGGCTCCAGGCCCCAACGAATGCGGGCCGGGTTGTCCCTCGGGCCCGGCCGTAGCTCTGGACCCTCCCGGGTCGGCCCCGGTGGGATCCCTGCGCTTGTGGGATCCCTTTCTTTTCCCCCCGTTCCGTGTGACACAGCGGCCGCTGTCCCATCAGATTTCCCCTCCCAAGGGCAGGAGCGGCGGGGGAAGAGCTGCGATCGCCGTGATTTATTTTCCCCAGGGGGAAGAGACCCTGACTCCTGACAAAGTTTATTTGGAAGCGCAGGAGGATGTCCCCTCCCTCCCTGCTTCCCCCCAGCCTGCAGACCCTGGGAAGAACACGCAGGAGGCGTTTCGTGAGACATTCGTTATCGGCTGCAGCGGAAAAACCCTATTTCCCGGTGGTTTGCCCGGCGCTGCCGAGCCGCCAATACACCATCACAGCGACTTTGTTTCCCCATCCTGTAATTAGAAGAAGGATAACGGATATGTACCAGGTGCTTGTCCCAACACCCCCTCCCACCATGCCCGGCATAAGGAATTCAGCCCACGTCCCTCTCACCCATTCGCGGTGCAGGACGAGGAGGCAGAGCGGGATCAGCATCCCTCCTCCCCGGGGCCGCGGGGTCAGAGCATCCCCCCGGCGCCCCGGGGACGCCGGAGCGGACCCAGCGGGGGTTCCCCCCGGCGCCTGCCGACCGTGGCTTCTCCTTCTCTACCCCCCCAATTCCGGACCCCCCGGGTTTCCAAACTTTCCGTGTCCACCGCCGCCGTGATTGGCGCGGCGGAGGCCACCTCCATGCAAATGAAGCCCCGCCGCCCGCCGCCCGCAGATCAATAGGGACGCGGGGGAAGGAGCATGCACTCCGGCTGGGCAGGCACGGGGAGAGCCGGCACCGGCACGCCGAAAGCACCCCCCAAAACAAACCCCCCGCCGGCTCACCGCGGGCTCCCCCCGCCCCGCACACCCCGGCCCCCCGAGCCCATCTAAAGCGAGAACTTCCCTCCTCTGCTTTCTTATGAACCCAGGATGAGCAGCAAAGAAGACCCGAGCAAGTGCTGTCAGACGGCTGCTCCCATCTCCAGTTTCACCATCCAGTCCATCCTGGGCAGCGGCAGCACCGGGCCCCCCCGGGAGGGCGGCGGGGGGGCGACCGCCTGGCCCGCCCGCGGCCGGACCCTTTCCATCTCCTCGGAGGACGAGGAGCCGGAGGAGAGCTGGAAACACCGCGGCTGCTTCTGCCCCGAGGCTCAGGGCCCCGCCGAGCCGTGCCACAAGCACCAGCCCCTCAGCTTCACCTGTCTCGGTGAGTACCGGAACGGGATGGACGGGACGGGTGGGGCCCGCCGGGAAGGGCCGCGGAGGGCTTTGCACCCGCCAGGGAGCGAGGGGTGACATGTGGCACCCTCCTTGCTTTCGGATCTGAGCGTATTTGCGCAGTCTGATGCTGAAGCAGGAGGAAGAAACTCCGTCAAAAACAGTCTGGCTTTTTGGAGTTGTCTTTTTCCCTTCCCACCCCACGCGGGGTTGGTTCCCTCGAAGGGGCGCGGTGGGACTGATAGCTCCGGTTTTCTTGAATTTCGCTTATATTCAGAGCGGAAGAAAGATGTTCGGTTTTATTTTTAGCATTAATTCTGAATAAACGGTCTGTGAAATGCAAGGCTATAAAATAAAATCGGCCAGTCCCTGTCGGGTTGGTATCACCAACCTGTTCCGGTGCTGAGGCGCTGGCACAGGGTGCCCAGAGAAGCTGTGGCTGCCCCATCCCTGGCAGTGTCCAAGGCCAGGTTGGACCCAAGGGCTTGGAGCAACCTGCTCTAGTGGAAGGTGTCCGTGCCCGTGGCAGGGGTTTGGAACTGGATGAGCTTTAAGGTCCCTTCAACCCAAACCAGTCTATGAGTCTATGATTCTAAAGCATCCCCAGCCAAGTCCTCGGCTGCCTTCGCAGTGGCAGGCACACCCAGCTGTCCGTCTCTCCATGCGTCCATCCGATGGTGGGATGGGGGTGGCTTCCCCCGGCGTCGGTGGTGGCTTCCCCCGGTAACGGAAGCAGCGGGTGCCTGAC
The DNA here is from genome assembly GCF_004027225.2 of Strigops habroptila. Taxonomy (NCBI): domain Eukaryota; kingdom Metazoa; phylum Chordata; class Aves; order Psittaciformes; family Psittacidae; genus Strigops; species Strigops habroptila. The sequence goes on from NC_044281.2 coordinate 78,404,208, forward strand.
CTCGGCCTTTCCCCCAGCTGGAACGGGGGGGCTTGGCCGTCGGGGGTGCTGGTGCCGGTACCGGTGCGACCCCCGTGCTGTCGCTCTATTGCAGGCAGCGCCAAAGGGAGCGGAGTGGTGGCGGCGGGCAGCGGGGAGCGGGGGCCCTTCCTCTCGCCCCCCCAGCAGGACTGTAAGGAGGAGAAGGAGAAGCCACTGGGACCCGCCTCGCCTTCCTGCGGGGACCGGCAGCGCGACGGCGGGGACCGGCAGGCCGGTGCTGCCAAGAAGAAGACGCGCACGGTGTTCAGCCGCAGCCAGGTCTATCAGCTGGAGTCCACCTTCGACATGAAGCGCTACCTGAGCAGCTCGGAGCGGGCCTGCCTGGCCTCTAGCCTGCAGCTCACCGAGACCCAGGTGAAGACCTGGTTCCAGAACCGCAGGAACAAGTGGAAACGGCAGCTCTCAGCAGAGCTGGAGGCGGCCAACATGGCCCATGCCTCGGCCCAGACTCTGGTGGGGATGCCGCTGGTGTTCAGGGACAATTCCCTCCTCCGAGTGCCGGTTCCCCGGTCCATCGCCTTCCCCGCGCCTCTCTACTACCCCGGCAGCAACCTCTCGGCCTTACCGCTCTACAACCTCTACAACAAGATCGACTACTGACCCATCGCACTCCCCTTCAAGCGGCCGCCCCGTCGGGGCCGGGACCGGGACTGGGGCCGAGACCGGGGCCGCCGCGGAGGCTTCCGTGCGGGGTCTCGGTTTACCTCCGCAGCGGGGACAGAGGAACGAAACTGATGGGAGGGACGGGGCAAACGGAGAGCCCGGGTCACCGGGGGCATCCCCGTCGTCCTCCCGCGATCCTGCCACTTGAAAAAGAACAAAAATTAATTAAAAAAGCATTATTTCAGATCTGTAAATATTTTTAAAGAAAGAAACAAAAAAGAAAAAAATAAACCGTTTTAAGTCTCGTTCATAAATTCGCCAGCGCGATCGCACGCTCCCGCCGGGCACGGAGGGAGGGGAGCACCGGGACCGGGGGGTCCCCCGCAGCCCGGCCGGGCACGGCGACAGCCGTTGCTGCGGGAAGGGGATGCGCGGAAGAGCGAAACCGACGTGCAACGCCCATGGTTTGTTTGGTTTTTCCTGCCTCCTGCTCGTTATCCCGTTCCCTGCAGGGAATCCTAGCCGGGCCCGCCCGTACCCATTCCGGGGCCGGCAGGGCTCGGTGCCCCGCGTTTGGCTGGAAGGATAAGGGCCTTTCTCAAACGGTTTCGTTTATGGGGGCCGTTTTTATCCGGTTTGAGGAGTATTTGACTACAAGCCGTGGTGGGAGGCTGCGGGCTCGGAGCTCCCGGTGACTGACCCCGGTGCTCACCGGCTCCGCTCCCTGCCGGCCCCGGGGCACCCACGGGTGCACCCCCGCGGAGAACAGAGTCCGTCGTTCGTGGAATAAAAAGTAAATCCCACAAGAAGCGGGATTCAAACCGCGGCCACCGCGGTGCAGCCGGTACCGAGCGCGGGGATGTCTCTACCAACAGTAACGGGGCTGCCTCACGGGGCAGCGGGAAATATAGGAGAAATAGAAGTCCCAAAGGGATAAATCAGTGCGCGGGAAGGAGGAGGCTCCCCCGGCGCCTCCCAGCCGGTGTTTCACCCCGGTTTGCAGCCCGGTGCTGTCCTTGCCCGGCGGTAGCGGCAGGCCGGGGTGAGCTCAGCCGCATTACCGCAGACAAGGGGGTGACCGTCGGCTCCCGTGCCGTCGCTCCGCCTTTCGGACCCAGTTTTAGGGGGAATAATTCATATTTCGGGTTTGCTCGTTAACGCGATCGAAAACCCTCCGGTAGCTACCGGTACCCCCCGTGTGGCTGCCCCGGGGGGTCCACAACGACAACTCCTCCCCGGACCCCCATTATCAGCCGCTGGTGATAACGGGAGCAAGAGGGGAGGCACCCTCCCGCTTTGCCGGTACCTCCGGACTACAACTCCCAGCATGCCCCGCGGCGCTACGCCGGGAGCTGCGGCGCGCGCGGGGCACGCCGGGACGTATCGTTCCTCCCTTTCAAACCAGCCAATCGCGAAGGCGGGAAGGAGCGCGCGTGCGCAGTGGGCAGCGGTGGCGGTTGTGGGCAGGCCGGAGGTGCGCGGCCCGGGAGGAACGCTGAGGTGAGGCCGCGGGCCCCGGCCCCGGCCCCGGCCCCGGCCCCGGCCCCGGCCCCGGCCCCTCACCCTCACCCTCACCCTCACCCTCACCCTCACCCTCACCCTCACCCTCACCCTCACCCTCACCCTCACCCTCACCCTCACCCTCTGACCGCGGTGGGAGGGGAGCGGAAGCTTCCGTCCGGGGGATAGCGCTTAGGCGGAGCGGGCGGCTCGGCCTGGGGACGGCTGCCGCCTCCCCTCAGCCGCCGCGGGTGCTGCGGCCTCTCCCGCCCCGGCTTCATGTCCCTCCCCGCCGCTGCCCTCGGCCCTCCCTCGGTTCTCGGGCTCTCCTCTGACTCTTTTCCCTCTCGCCGCAGCCAGCAGCATCTCCCGCATCCCGACGGGCTTCTCCGGGACCGGACTGCGAGAGCGGCGCTGCCTCCGGCTCCTCCGCGCTTCCGCGATCTGCGGCGGCTGCAGCGGGAAAGCTTTTCCTTGGCGGTGCGAGGAGCGGCGAGAGGAACCCGTGCAATATGAAAACGGTACTTTTAGGTCTTCTTAGTCAACGTACAAGCTGGTCGCCCTGAGTCTTTCAACAAGGCGGCCTGCTTTGTTCGAGAGCTGAATGGGGGGGAGTGTATGCTGAGCTACAAAAGTCCGATTTCTTCTCTGTTAGTAAAAAAGGAGCTTTTGGGAATGATGGAAGTGCAAAAGCGCACCCTGTAGTTAAGTCAGCATCGCAGTTTTCGCAGTTCCTTCCGTGTAACGTGTTTTTTGTGAGTTATCTCTTGTGGTGCTTGAACGTTTTAGCAGGACTTTGTTGTTTGAGGTGGGCCTGACGGTTCCTGGTGTTTGGCAGTCCCGGTTGTGAGGCGGTTGCATTTGTGAAACCATGCGGATTTCTTTGTCTTAATTTTTTCTCTTTTTTGGTGGTAACATGTGTAAAAGGTAGGATACACTCAAATCCTGATATTTATATTTTTTTCCGGATTGCAAATACCTTTCTACTAGATTTTTGCAGGTTTGTGACATAAGTAACTTTGCTTCCTGGAGTGCTGTTTGTTGATTGCTTTTGGGCTGGTCAGTAACTCTTGTACTCCTGTTTGTCGTTTGAGCTTTCTGCCACAAGGAGACAAGGCGGTCAGCATGCCTTTTAGTTGTTCTGAATTCCTTTAGAGTTCGTGGCATTGTACATCCATATGAAATACTAACATACACTTCTCCGTTGATGAAGGTGCTGCTGAATTCTCTGTAGTATTCGTATAAAAGTCTGTGGCAAATTCTCAAGCCTGTGTTTTTTGCCCAAGTATCCTAAAGCAGAGCTGAAAAGGGGTTAAAAAAGATAATTTTATTTCCTAGTCTTAAGAGTTTGCATTTAAATAGCAGAAAAAACCACTTTGTGTTTACACAGTGTTTTCGTTTCTTTGAAGGATATCTGAGAAAACACCTCCTAAAGTTCCCACTTAGGGATTTTTTCTGGTGTAAGAATGTGTAGTGCTCATGTTATTATACAACTTGATGATTGTCTAGTTACTGGCAAGTGCTGAACTAGAATAACTGTGCACTCAGCTTGAACTTTCTCCTAGTTCATCTCTTCTCTCTTGGCTTATTCTCAGAGGTCTAACCTTGCCTCTGCAGTTGTATGTACAGATTCAGGAGTGATAGTGTTACAGAAAATCCGAGCTGATTTACTTCTCTTACCGTTTTAGCTACAGGGAAATGTGCTCTTAAGACTTTATGAAGCCTTAAAGAAAAGTTTTGGTGCTTTTGGTGGCGTCTATGTAATGTACAGCTCCTTCTTTCAGAGTGTTTGTGAGGTTCGTGCTGTTTTCCCAGCTGAAATTTGTTGGTTTTAGCGTCTGCTCTCCTTTGGATGTTTGTGCATATAGCTTAAGCAGTCCTGTGAAGTGAGTCCTGCAGTCATTGAGGTGGCATTGAACTGTTGATTCTTTTTTCTAGTCACATCACATCTACGTTTGCTCTATGTTCCAGTAGCCCACAAAGCATCTCTTTCCTTTCTTAGCTGTCTTCTTTAGACTCTAAGAGGGGAAGAAAAACCCCATTTTAAAGCAGTTTCATTGGAAATATTTTATAACACTTATGGCAGCCAGAGGATTGAGAAGTTGCAGAGAGCCCAAAACTGTTTAGAAGATGATCCAATTCCAATTCTTGCAAGTGTGACAGTTACAGCAGATCAGGAACAAATCAACACTTTGTTTTCAAAGCAGATTCATTCCTTTCTGCCTGCGGGTGTTTGTTTTTAACTTCCCGATGCTTACAGTAATTTATAAACACTTACTTTTAAAAATACAGCCACACACATAGTAGAGTGGGGAAAAATACATTTGTATGTAACAATATCTAAGCTTAAAGATAACAGTACAAAAAGTGTACTATTGTTCCATGTTATATTTGATATTTAAATTTGAAAACTCTATGGGGGAGGAATTTATTGAGGTTTTGGACAGGGGGGAGCATCTTGAATTTTAGTGTGTGTCAGAAATCTGGGTGTTGTGAACTTTTCTGTGTAAAAGCTAGTAAACTTTTCAGCTCTCAGTTCTCTTTAAGATGGCTCAGTTAGGAAGCTAACTTGCCAGGTTTTTTTCTTGTTGTTACTAAAACTGTATCTGTTCATTATTGTCTTCAGATGACGGGATCAAACGAATTCAAACTAAATCAAACTCCAGATGATGGTATTTCATCAGTGAAGTTTAGTCCAAACACATCACAGTTCCTGCTTGTTTCATCCTGGGACACAACTGTGCGGCTCTATGATGTTCCTGCCAATACCATGAGACTCAAATATCAGCATTCAGGAGCTGTCCTTGACTGTGCTTTTTATGTAAGTGTGTGAGGTGGATTTTTATCTACTATTATTTTATAGACCTGTAGTGGCCAAGGTACATGAGAAATTGTCAGTGCCTGAAATTAAAGGGATAGTGAAATACTACCTAAAATCTACTTTTATTTCTTTATTTAAAGAAACCTTCTGCCAATTATTCTTCTTTTAATGAATTTTGTTCCAGTCCTGAATACAGGTATTTCCTGTGGAGGGTGCAGGCACACAAGTAATTTGCTTCTGGTAGAAGTCGTAGGCAAAAGTACTTTGAGCTGCTTTGTGCTGTTTCTGCAGTGCTGTGGTGAATTGTGTGCATGCTCCTTACAAAGAGTTGTACTGGTGATGTATAGCCAGAAATCATTATTCAGAGTAAATGCCCATAGCCCATTAGTCTTTTCTTTTTAACCTTCTCATACTGGTTGTTTTGGGAACATCGTGTTCCCAAATACCAGATACTTGATTGCTGTAGTTTTAATGCACTGGATTTGAAATATGCTTCAGAATGCTTTAATTTTATTAGTGCCACTTTTTGTTTTGCCTTTTTGGTGTCACATAAGAACTAGAAGGTTTCCACTAGCTTTTTTTTTTTTTTCATTGTATTCTGACATCTCCTTCAGTAACTTGCTGTGTTACTACATGTTTTAAGGATCCATTTAAATGTCAGGGTCTTGTGGACATTTTGTCACATAGTTAGTATCGTGCTGTGGGTCAGCACACAGGTTCTCAAATGGTATCTGGCTTCTAGATTAGTTTTAGAAGGGTTATGCTTCAGTCAGATGGAACTGGCTTAGGCTGGCAGTCATATAGAGAGAAGTATTATGTGCTTTGCTGTTTCAGAATTGGAAATGATTTGGTGTAGCCTCTAACTGCTTTTTCTGTTTGTATTATTTTAAATAATAAAACCCTATAGCTCAAAGTGCTTTCCTTAAACATTTTGGAAAGCTTCTGTCATCTGCCTGTTTAGATCTGGGCCAGATTTTAACCTTGTGTCTGAATTCCCATCTTCCCCAAACTTCTGAAAACAAGTCCTGTGTTATGAGTCTGGAAGATTAAATGTCTCACAGCCAGAGAAACTTAATGCATGTCAAAAGGTGAGCGTGTTTTTTTGCTTTATAGGATCCTACTCATGCTTGGAGTGGAGGGTTAGATCAGCAACTGAAAATGCACGATTTAAACACGGACCAAGGTAAGCAGATCGAATTCTCTGAGTGGTCTTAACAACTGGCCTTAGCTTCAAATTTGTTTACTCACACAAACAGAATATTTCCAGTTTTTAGAGGAGGGATATTTATTTTAAGTAGTAGATGTTTAGATCTGGATTTAAGTTGTCGGTGTCATTGCTCAGCAGCCTACTTTGCTGTGCAGCCCTTTCGGATTGCTGAGACACAGAACAAAGCAGTAACTGAAGACTCTGCTATAACACCTTTAACAAAAGGGCTGAATCTGTTGCTGCCCAACTGAGAGTTTAAACTTTTACCGTGATGAACATTCATTGATGTATTTTACATGTGTATTTCTTTATTTACTTATTTGAAGGTGAAAATGGAAGGGAAGGAAATAGCTATATACTCGTCATGCTGACTGTTTGAGGTTCACATCACATGTGCCTTTATCTAGCAGAGTAACTGGTGGCCATAATAAGTACCACCTAAAAGCATGAAAGCATTTGGCAGTTTGCCCAAAAGTTTGATAGATGCCTGTTGTAGGATGCCTTGAATTGGATTTCTGATGATCATCCTGCTCTGCCTTAGGCTACTGTGTCTCAATTAGTGGGAATTAGCTAAGCTTAAAACTGAGCATGTTATTTTTCAAAGGTTTGTGGTTTAGATGTATTTAAGAATGGTCTTTCACGTGTATGGCAGAATGTATATAAAGCTTTTGCTTTGTCAAACATCATGGCCTTACACTACAGTTTTTTTTCCTAACAAAGCATTGCTCAAAAGTAACAGTTCCAGTGCCTCATTGGTGCAAAATATGGAGCTGGTTTGTTTTGTGTGTTTCTGTGTGTGTTAAAGAGAAAAATGAATCTCAGCCTGAGACAAAAGTGGTCACTAGAACCAGCCAATAGCCAGGGCTCAACAAGCTTGTGCACACAGTAATGTTATGAAAAGGTCAAATAATTCTGCTATAGGTGACTTTGTGGAAGCGTTAATATTAATATGTAATATTGATTCCTTTTGTCATAATGGTAATACATCCAGGCTTAAGTTGCTTTCTGTGTTAGTGTCTGTGTCGAAGGTGGTGATACAATTTGATACTGAACATTTCTTTATGCTTCTGAAGATCTTTTTGTAGCTGCCTAAAATTCTTAACTTCCTTTCATAATCTCAGGAGACAAGTTTCAATTTAATAATCCTCATCTTTGCAGAAGTTTTGCTTCTGAAGACTGAACTATCCTTAAAGGGACATCTGGCATATCAGTACACCCATGGGAATGTCAGAAAATAGTTTGTTTGCACTGCTGTGGTGTGTCCTCCTTTTATTCAACACATTTTTACTCTATGTAGAGCCAGTAAAGTTAAAATGTATTGTATTTTCTTACAGAAAACCTTGTTGGTGCCCATGATGCTCCAATCAGGTGTGTTGAGTATTGCCCAGAAGTGAATGTCATGGTGACTGGAAGCTGGGATCAAACCGTTAAACTGTGGGATCCCAGAACTCCTTGTAACGCAGGAACCTTCTCTCAACCTGAAAAGGTATGTGCTGGATACTGTATTAAATAATACATCCAGTGACTGGTTCAACGTCACCATACAGGACACTGTCAGAAACTGAATTGAAATTGAAAGAGAGGTTTAATGCTTTTTAAGCTGTGAAAACATTGCATTTTAAAATATTGATAGTCAGAATATATTGTGATTTTTAAGTTGAGGCTTTGAGCTTTCATCAATAGCAGAATATAACTTAATTCTTAGTGCTTGTGGTAGACCAAGTTCTTATGATTTAAAACAAACTAGAGGAAGGAAAACTGAACAAAGCCAGCATGTGGCATTGATATTAATAATATTTGGCTTAATTGCAATATGCACCATTGATTTCCTTAAATGTTGAGACTTTGATATATCAGATCCTGGCAGTTACAAGGTCTGCTTGCTTCGACGTGTGTAGAGATTCAGTAGGAGGCTTTTTATGTTGCCTGAAATAATATTTTGGGTGGGGTTTTTTTTCACTTGTATTAAAAGACTGAACAAAATTGCTTTTATTGTAATTCACCTGTCATTGTACTAATGTCTATAAATTCAGACATCTTCCTAATACTTAAATCCTCTATGCTAATAGGAGATCAAGAGAAATAAGGTAAAATGTAGTGCCTTAAGTTTTTTCTGGTGGTTACATGGCGTGTTAATCTTTATACTGCTTACAGTGGTGTCACTGAAAGAATTACAGAACAGTAATTTCTGTTCTTTTCATAGGCTCCTAAACACAGGCTGGGCTGCTGGATGATTTTACATAGGATTTTGTGCCTATACCTTTTATAAATCTCATTTAGCTCTGTCACATCATCTTGTCAAGTCATAATTACGAGCCATCATTACGTTGCCTATTGCATCTAAATAGCTCTCACTTTTGTTACAACGTAGCTGAATCTACTTCTGGCAAGACCTTTGTTCAGAAGAAAGTAATTGCATTATTTCTAGGTTTTGATTTATAGGTGGATGTAGCATGTAAAGAACTGTGATAAATTGCTGACAGAATATCATATAATGGACAGCCCCTGTGAATCAAGCTGCTTATTGGTTCAGCCAGGTTCATTATGTCATTGTTTTAATACTGCCTTTGATAAATGTGTACACCTACCCAGCTGCATGACAATGGTTTCATTTGATTTATGCTTGTGTGTGTGGAGAAAGAATACTTACTGTACAGGTGTGACATCAGTTTGTAAAGGAGACTTAAGATATTTAATGTTCTTTATGCCTTTGTTGCCATACATGTATGCAAACACATTTTATATAATGTTTGTTAATATTTTGTGATCAATTTTTACATCAATAACGAGGGGAGATTTGAAAAACTGTCTTGTTAAAGTGTGTAACTACTGTTGCATCAAAGTTTTCATGCCCTTTTCATGGCAATTGGGATCCTCAGAAGTCTTAGTCAACTCTTGTGTGAACATTTAAGACATTTCCCATCTTAAGATCTCAATCTGAAGATGAGAGTTCAGTACTCATATTTTAGAGCAAGAATGCATGCTGAGTGAGTGTGGACTGGTTAAAGGAAGGTTTTTTTCTGTCTCTATATATACATATACCCACAAGCATATACACCTGTCTGCTTAGTTTTTATTAGAAATTAACTTCTTGAAAAGAAAACATAATCTCTCCAGAAATGTTTATAACAAATGAAAAGTTGTTTGGTCTGATATTTCAGTGCAGTCTTACCTGAACCAAACAGCTTTAATGGGCTTTGTCAGAGAACCAGAAAGTGAAACTAGGTGCTTGAGTGAAATTGTATGAGCACATGCCAAAAGTAAATTGAATCCTTTTGGCAGGATACCAGATCTCTTACACTTTTGATTCAGAGGTATATCCAGGATTTGTTTCCTATGTATTGAGCTGCATTAGCTCACTTTTTCAAAGCTCATTTTTACAGTTTGCTCTTGTTAGCAGCTCAGTGCAAGGACAGCTAAAGGCAGCTGGATTCTGTCTTGTTTGTGTATCAATAACTCGTAATTCATTTGATAGCACAGAGGTTTTGACTGAACCTTTTTTCTTTTTCCCTTTTTTAATGTATTTCCAGATTAAGAGCATCCCAGGTAATATTTGGAAACAGAACAATCTATATGCTGAATATTTGAATGAGAAATTAGACAAATGAAAATGAGAAATTAGACAAATGAAAATGAGAACCTCTGAGCCAATTTTTAGAGTGGAGTTGAAATACTGAGCTGTGATCTCTTTTAATGATGTAAAGCATATTGCTGCTTTCAACTTCACTTACTTTTATCAAAGTATACAAAGCACTGGGTTTTCTTTAATGATTTCTTGGCAATTTATTTCCCTTTATTAACGTGAAGCTCAACTTGAAGTATTCTGTTTAAAAAAGACACATAATTCAGAGAAGAAAATGTGTGATGTGGTATTGTAGGAAAACTGCAGGATCATGCACTGATGGTAGGGAATGCAAACTGAGCATACTAAACAAAGACGAGTTCCAATATCCATGCACTTCCCTATTATTTCATCTGATTTCCTTGAAATATCCAATAAATTTAAGAGTTGAAATAATTTTTGAGGAAAACTTGAATGCTACTGATGCCCATTTTGATTTAAACAAAAATATTTCTATACACATGTAGTGTTTAGAACATGGGTAATACCAGCAAAAGGAAAAGAAATCTCATGTGTGGAAGATGATTTAGATATTATTGAGATCTGGAGACTGGGAACTGAACAAATGTGCTTGGAATTTAGAATTACACAAGTGCATATGCCTATTGCTATATGTATTATCATTATATATATCATTATTGGGACTGCGTTGGGCTTGATCTCTCAGCTATGTGCTAGGGTCCAGAATTAAGGGTGAGCTTTTGAAATGCTACATCAGTGTCTTCTCACTAACCAACTGCACACTACCACTGTTTATCCCAAAATTGAGTTATAGATTAAAGCTAAAGGGAATTCTAGAACTATTATCTTCATTGTAGGTGTTTTGTTATTGCATATTGCTGCCATCTTATTTTGTAGAAAGAACAGTGGATATTCAGGCCTAATAAATGTTAAATATTGTGATTTTTTTTTTTTTTTTAAAGGTCTACACGCTTTCTGTGTCTGGAGATAGACTAATCGTGGGCACTGCAGGTCGGAGAGTGCTGGTGTGGGATTTGAGGAACATGGGTTATGTTCAGCAGCGAAGAGAATCAAGTCTGAAATACCAGACCCGCTGTATCAGAGCGTTTCCCAATAAACAGGTATGGGAAGCATGGCAGTGATCATACTTCTGAATATTTTTTAGGAAAAGTAGTGGTTTGTCTTTCAACTTTTCTACATCTTTCTTTTGAAACAAATTCTGGTCTTTGTAGGAGCGGAAAACAAATGGTGTTGAGGCTTCTTGTTCAGAGTTGACTGTAATAGCACAGTTCAGGAATGTTTATCACTGACTTACCAGCATATTATGTTTTATTTTTTTCCCCTCAGTTTTGTCTCCTTTTTTAAAATAACCTATTTAATGCATCACAATGCCAACATGTAATTACTCCCCCCCCCCCCCCGCCCAAAACCTCCACAAAGCTGCAGTAGAAAAGAGAGGAAGACGGAATTGACGTTTGCTCAGCAGCCTTTATGTGTTGTAGCCTCAGGTTCTTCAGTAAGCAGGAGCAGGATTCAAACTATATGAATTTTTTCTTTAACTGAGTCAGTCATGCACTCAAGAAGCCGTGATCCATTACCTAGGGGGAATTGTACAGTTTAGGTGATCATACTGTGTAGGTTAACACAGTCTATCTGTGGTATTTCTGAAGTGAAGCAAGAAGATTAGTTTTTTCCGACAAACTAATTTGGAAGGGAATTTTCTGTGTACACAAAGATAGTACAGGAGTTGTAAGACCTAGTTACTTGTTCTTGAACTGGCATGAAGACTTTGTCCCTTTTCAGCTCTAGTTATAGTAAAACAAGCTGATCGTCCAGATTGTATCGTATTATGGATTTTAAAGAACCTTGCTATAGCTAGATATCATTACAATCCTTTTTCTGAAAAGATCTATTATGGGCTTAACTCAGAAGTTATAATAAAAGCATCTCAAGTTGCTCTTAAGTCAGGACTGTAATTAACTGGATAAGTGAACACCACTTATAATCAAGTTTCACTGAAAATACTATTTCGACTTGAGTGTTTAGTTGCTAGTATAAAGCTCTGAACTAATTTAAATGTAATGTAATTCTGAAAGTAAATAGTCCCGTGAGGATCTCTCATATTTCAGATAGTGAAGCCCTGGGGGATAGGTGGCCAGTACAAGGGATTGTTAAGTCTTTAACATTTTCTTCCCCCCAAATCAACTTTGTGTTTGGACCTGAAGGGTAATTAAAAGGTCTCACTGTCAGCTTCAAACTATGATGCAATGAGAATGTCAGCTGCTTTTTTCCTGCATTATTTCTCTCTTAAAAGCAGATTTATTGCTGATGCCATTGATCTGTGGTAACAAACAATTTCTGGCTGTTCACAATCAAGACTGTGTTTCATGTATTTGAATGTAGAGGGTGTAAGATAAATTGTATTGCAATCCCTTTTCCGATTGTAAACTTCTAACGTGTATCCAATTTGTTTTTAGGGTTATGTTTTAAGTTCTATTGAAGGTCGTGTTGCAGTGGAATACTTGGATCCAAGTCCAGAAATCCAGAAGAAGAAATATGCATTCAAATGTCACCGTCTGAAGGAAAATAACATCGAGCAGATATATCCAGTCAATGCGATTTCTTTCCATAATGTCCACAACACGTTTGCTACAGGTAAAGTAGATAGTGTTTTGTGACACTTGTATTGGGTCCTTTGCTTTTGATTTAAACAGGCCAGCCTTTACTTCATATAATGAACAGAGGGGAGATTGAGATTAAATATCCTGGAGAGGAATATTTTACAATGGCAAATAGTGACAGGACAAGGGGAATGGCTTTAAACTGCCAGAGGGGAGACTGAGATGAGCTCTGAGGCAGAAGCTCTTCCCTGTGAGGGTGCTGAGGCGCTGGCACAGGGTGCCCAGAGAAGCTGTGGCTGCCCCATCCCTGGCAGTGTTCAAGGCCAGGTTGGACACAGGGGCTTGGAGCAACCTGCTCTAGTGGAAGGTGTCCCTGCCCGTGGCAGGGGGTTGGAACTGGATGGGCTTTAAGGTCCCTTCCAACACAAACCATTCCAGGTTTCTATATACCCTTCCTTTTTAAACGTTTATATTGTATTTCTTGCAATGAGCAGGGTTTTTAAATTATTTGATGCTTTGAGAGTCAATTGCTTTAGCAGAGATTTTGAGACGTACTTGTTGCGCTCTTTACTGAATTATGCAACTCTGTATAACCCGGCGTTTTTACTGACAAAGTAATTCAGGTAGTTTTCTTTTCCTTCTTTTATTTTTGCTATATCTTTTCAGTCTTGCCATTCTCCCAGTTACAATTAACGGTTTTTACAAACTTCCATTTCAGGAGGCTCCGATGGATTTGTAAATATTTGGGATCCATTTAATAAAAAGCGGCTGTGTCAGTTCCATCGGTATCCCACAAGCATCGCATCACTTGCGTTCAGCAATGATGGAACTACCCTTGCAATAGCTTCTTCATATATGTATGAAATGGATGACATTGAACATCCTGAAGATGGTATCTATATTCGCCAAGTGACAGATGCAGAAACAAAACCAAAGTGAGTACGCTTCACCTGTATTTGAGACTTTCTGAGCATTCATCCCAAGATTTATTAATTTTCCTAAATTCATGAATAGCATTATTGATGCCAGGAGATAGTGCAGCTTGACAGTAGGGTTGGTTTTGATTTTATCTTGTTCGCCCAAGCTTTCAATATCCGTAGGTTGATAGACGGCTGATGGATAAAATTGTGCCTAGTTGTTTAGCAGGAGAAGAATGTCAAACTCTTATCCTTTTTGAATAGGTGCTATTATATGAAGCTGTGGAGTTATTGCTAACTCATTGCTGCAAGAATTAAGGGAAGAATTCAAGAATAATTTATTTGAGTAAATGTTACTGTGTTTGGAGATTTAAAACCTGGAATTAATGAAATCTTTACACACTGAGCATGCACCCAGCTCTCACAGTCAGAAGCAAATCTAGATACTGTTCTAGGAAGGTTGTATAAAATCAAGGAGAAGCTTTTTCAGTTCCCTTGTATTGGAGTTTGCTGCAGCCCTTTGATAACACACTTTTCTATCACTGTTGCTGTCAAAATGGGGCAAAGTGATTGATGGAGGTAAAAGATTTTTGTGGAGCCTGCTTTGGCATGAATGTTACATGGGAAAATTGCCCTCACGGTGCAAAACTGCACTACTCCTAATTATGCTATCACAAGAGCAAGTTTCGTTTTAAAATTGAATGTGGTTTGTCACTGCTATTTCTTTTTATTTCTAGCACTCAAACTGTCTTACACTTTACCTGGTCGTCTCCATTATTTAGTATCTAAATGGCTACGTAAATAGACACATACATGATAAAAGTTCTTGAATTTAAAACCTCAAGGCCTTCTCTCTTCCCTTAAAGTGTATTGCTTCAGAGCAGCCATTTCATGGCTGTGGAGATGTGAGGTGGAAGTTACAGAAGAATAAATCGACCATCTCTCACTTGGGAGATGTTTGTTTTGCACTAATTTTGCTAATGACGGAAAAATAAACCGGAACTAACTCAGTGTTTATTTCTGGGGCTTCCACAAGTAATAAAAAATGACCCAAAGCCGATAATTCAAATTTCTTTTTAAAATCAGATTGTGCTTATTAAATTTAGGAGGGTTTAAAAAAAAAAAAGGTGATAAAAGAATACTTGCTGCTACTTGTAGTAGTGAGAGCTGCTTTCAGTTATTTTTGTTCATTGCTAGTTATGGTTGCTAATTCTGTAGATGCTTCATTCTGCCCTAGGAGGAGGTTAATCTACAATTAAACAATATTTCCTCTCGGCCCTCCATTATTTTCTGAAACAGATGGTTCATCATTTCCTGGGCTGTTAAACACAGCAAGGTTAAGGTTAGGCTCTTGGGAATCAGCTAGTTTTGAATCTTATTAGGCTGTAGAAGGAAAACTAATAAGAATACTCCTTAATATCATTTTGGGGCTGTAAGCAATTATTTATTAGCAAACAATTGATCCCAGAAGGGCAAATTGTTTGAGTCAGTAATGAGCTGAGAAAAGACAGAGCATATCTGTGTATTTGGAAAATAATTGTAACGTAATTGCAATGCATTTAGACAGGCATCTTTTTGGACCTGTTTCTATCTTTAAATGAATTTCTGAAAACATTAACAAGGTTTATATGCTTTTCTGACATGTACAAGTTGCTTGTGCCAACCTTGGGGCACTAAGAATGATGTGTATATTTTAATGTTACAGTACGTTATTAATGTTACATCTCTGGTTTATTCTAAACATAAGTTACTTAAGACAGAAGACTAATAGTTATTTCATAGTGATTTCTTTTGCTTATTAATTTGAATCAGCATTTCTGCACGATGCATTAAATGCATGAAAATGTTGCCGTATTTTACAAAGAAAACTTGGCAAGATCAGCTTTTTGATCACTAAATTACTATCTATAGTATCTTGATAGAAGTGAAAGCAGTCTTTCTACACATCTCTGCTTTTATAGAATGTTGAATGTTTTACCTGCTTACTATTACTCTAAATATCACTTGCTGAAATACAGTCTATTTATTTCAGGTCTACTTAGACTTCTGGTGATACTACTTCTCTACAAGAGGTGCCCACCTGCTTCTAACAAGACTAAACTAAAACAATAGAAGTGAGAAGAACAATCTTTGTACTGATGCTGTTTTTAACTAAGAAGTATTTGTTTGTAAATTGTAGCATGTGTTAATCTGTCATTACTTGCTTATAATGGTAGTGAAACTGTTTTATTTGCTGTCTGTAGCTACATTAGTTCAGTCCTGCAGGCAACCTTTATAAAAACTTACCACATTTTGTAGTATCTAATTATGAAAAAATTCCAGTGATCTCCTAACTGTTCAATAAATATCCATAGTTTTTTGGAAAACAAAGACTTCGTGTAACAACCTTTACTGCTTGTGAAACAAACATGAAGACCACACCAAAGTTGCAAGGATTCTTGAGTTCTAGATTTTTCCTAATGGAAAAATTCTCAACCTTTTATCTTCTTCCAATGAGGTGAACTGGGAATTTCTTCATTTCATGGGGACCTTGGGTCTCCAGGCAATCTTTTCACAGGGCTGTGAAAGCCTAAAGTTGTATTAGGTGGGCTTGTTTATCGTTACTGGAGAATCATTAACTCTTCCTGGAGGAAAGAACTTGGATATGCAGTACTTTGGTTCTGTGTGTTTTTTATATACTGCATAGAAGCCTAAAGTTAATGATGCTTGGGAAGAACTGCGGGTAGAGGGGAGCAAATGTAGAAGCTGAGTGGTCTGTTCCAAGTCTGCAGATCTGACCTGGTAGCCCAAGGTTTATGGAGTAACACAAGTAGAAAGGTAGAAAAGAGGAATTTACCCAGAGTGGAAATGTCATTCTGGCCATAAAACCTCATGAAAATACACTGTTTCTCTGAATGCCTTGTTTGCCTTATTGCCAGCTGGTAAGAAGTGTAATCTGTAGTCAAGTTTTGTGTCAGCTTCTCAAGGATTTTGGAGTAGGGTGTGAGAAGATGCTTCAACTTGGACAAATTAAATTTCTCGGGAAAGTATACTAGAAAAACAACTTGGACACTGTGTTTGGTCTTTTCTAAACAGGAAGGTAGATCTGATCAAGAGACTAAACCTGCAAATCCATCCTCTGCTAGAAGAATAAATTCAATGTGTGGATTCCTGACTGGTTTACGGAAATAAAGATAAATGCTTTCTGATCAGTACCACCAGTAAAAGCTATCTCCTCTAACTCTGCAGAACAGACTGCACTCTTAATAGTAGCTTGTATTAGGTGTTTGGGGAAGTACTTCATACTTAAGTGTTCACTTTGCAGTGAATAGTAAGGAGGGACAGAACAAAACTCCTGTGAGGCTTATCAAAGGTGATTAAGGTGTAGGCATTTTGGAGTGGTGATCGGATTCACACTTCCAACTTCTCTTCTGAGTTATCAGTGCCTGTGTAGCCAGTGGGAGTACTTCATTACCTTTAAGAAAATAAACTTGCTGACAACAGGAATAGTAACCGATCGTTCCAGAGGAGGTGGTGATGGAGAGGGAGCGGGGCTCTCTGCAGAAAGCTAACAACCTGGAGCTGTTACCAGGTAGACATAGTAAATGGGTTGTATGTGGAATATGTTATAGTTTGGTATGTGCTAGATATGGATTCTTTGACAATATAAACTGGTTTTGATAGGTTTGAAAAAACCAAAGATCTTCCTGAATTAAATATGAATAATGTCTTTGCTACAGTAGCAGCCTCTCTTCTGATAGATATGCAGCACCCTATTTCTTCCAATTTTAATTGACTTCTTTGTATTGAGGGTACATGACTGATGTTGGGCAAAGGTTGAATTTTTTTGTCAGCTGAGGAAGTGATCACACCCTTTTAAGGGTGCATGCTAAGTTTATTTTTCTTATTATGTTTTTTTGTTTGAGGAATGCATTGATACAGAGGGTCTGGGGCCTAACAATGGGATCCAAAGGTTTCTGCAAGAATGAGTAGCAAAGAAGTAATAAGCTAAATCCCCAATTTAGGGGATAACTGTAGGCTGAAACAGTAGACTTTGTGTTAAGAATGCTGTCAAGTGTTCCAGGATCTCATACCACAATTTGTGTAGATATAAATATATATATTTGCAGAGCAAACATACAAAGTATCTATTGTTTCTCCAACTCCTCACAGCTTAGAGTATGTAATATTACAAAATACAGGATTGAGCCCAGAAATAAATTGTTGTTACCTGAAAGCACAATAATGACCTTTGCTTGTGGAGAAGAGAGACCTGAAGTGAGGATGGGTCCAAATAATGTGGGAAGGCAGAAATAGGTTGGGACTAATGAAAAGTTAGTGATGATGTGGAGAAATGTGAAATGGAGAGAAGATACAGTGGAGAGTTACAGGAGTAGAACTGTGGGGAACAAAGTGAAATAAGAGCTAGACAACATCCAGGGAAACAAAGAATTGGGGGAATTCCAAATAATTTGGTTAACAAAGTAGACACATAACATAACCTGGACCTGATGCCACCTGTGCAACTTGTCATTGGTAAGTATCGGGGAAAAACAACTGTTAATACTTGATGTACTTAGCTTAACAACGATAGGAAAATTCCTTGTGGTGTGTTGGTGTTTTATGTAAATGCTTGAAACAAACAAGAGTCTGTAGAAAATGAATGAGACAACTGGGCGTAACGGAGGAGACGTGTTAGTTGGTCAGAGCTACAGCTGTGTCCCTGTGTTAGGTATGAGCATGTGCAGTTGGAATACAGATATTTCTTTCGCAAGATTAATCTTTTATTAGCTGTGTTCTAGAAATGCAGGTCAAGGCAGAGGTTCATAAGCTGGAGAAATCATGCAACAAGCCTTTTCTGACCTATATAACGAGCAGCTGAACAAAGAGGATGTACTGACTCTTGATCAGAGGAATTGAGACCTAAAAAAGCTCCTTGAGTCATTGCTTTTTGGACGGTGTTGAGGGCCATACAGAAAACATGGTGTCATAGCTGTCACTCTAATAGAGTCATCAATCACCGTTGACTGCTTCCAGGAAAAAATACCATGGGTTGTCTCTCACAAGAGCCTCATAACACTGTGGTATTAGAAGCCAAGTGGCATCTGTGCCCTGAATGTCACAAAAGCCTGCTGGTAAGTGTCCTTTTTTCTGTTGGCCGGTACTTCAAGATAATCAGTGTATAGTTACTACGTACAGGTCTGGAGCTCTGCTGCATCTCAGGTGTGATGTTTTGTGCTGCTGCTGTTGCAATTATAATAAATATATATTTTAAAAAGGGCGTCCTTTAGATGGGTGTTTTCCCAAGCAAAACCAGTCCCTCCTCTGAGCTTGAAGCTCTGAGCCCCAAACACAAAGACTTAAGTGATGCTGTTGAGAATGACCTTTCCAAAGCTGTGTAGGTGTTGCTAGCTCTGTCTTCCTTAACTGTCTCTCACTTTTATAGGTGTCCAGTGGTTTTTACTGCCATGAAAACTAAGGATTTTCTGTAGTTGGAGTCATAGTCACAAAGTTCAGCAGTAATTCAGCTCGTGCATCTGTTAAGATAGCTGCCCAAAAGCTGGGTGTTTCTGCTGTTGGACACTCTTGCAAATGTTGGCCTAAATGACACGTCCACCATCAGTGATTGGTATTAGTGGTCTGGAGCAGAACCTATTTCTTTTGACTAGCAGACATCTGTTCTGGTGATTACACCATTAGCTGCTTTTATGTTGTTTAGTATAATCATAACCACAACACTAGTAATTTTTAGTCAATATGCAACCGATACAACTTGTAGTCCTCCAGCAAGGCGACATTTGCTCTGAAATGTGTCAGGCTTCTTTGTTCAAAAGAGTATTTAAGCGATATTTTGTAATACCCTTAAATATGTAGACTTTAGAAATGAAAAGTCAAATACAGGACTTGCCCAGATATTCTTATAACTAATATGCTCAAGGCACTTGCTGTGAAGTATGTCTTATAAGGCTCTGTGTGTGGCGGTTTTGACTATATCCTACATTTTCCTATAGCGTGAATAGCACATATGAATGTGCTAACGCATGATAGCAACATGGGGGATGTAATAGGTCTTCAGAGTCTCCTGTGATTACCTGCAAAGTGGAGGGGAATAAACTGTTCTCCATGTCCACTGGGACTGGGACGAGGCATAATGAGCTTAAATTGCAGCAGAGATTAGTGTAGACATTAGGAAAAACTTTCTAAGTGTAAGGATGGTGAAGCTCAGGAATAAATTGCCTGGGGGAGCTGCAGTGTCTCCATTTGTGGACTTTCTAGCACAGGTTAGCCGAGGAATGCTGTGGTTTTAAACCAGTTCCATCTTTGGGTAAGAAAGGTAAGCTGGAGCTGATTGTACTTGTGGTTGTTACGCTGCTGAATTTGTCTGTGATCATTCACCTAGCATTGCTCCTGTTAGAGCAAACTTGTATTCTTTGTAACTCATGCAGATTCCTATTTGTTTAAAACTTACGGTCTGAGGCTTTTATTTTCCCTCATGACCCATGTCACTATTAACAGACAAACTTGTTTCAGCTTTGAATCTGCCTGTGCTTATCTGTCAATGTGACCTGGCACACCAGAGCCAGCGGGCACTGGGGACCTCCACCTGGGAGAAGACCTCCACCTCTGCAGGACTGTCCCGTTTAAACAAGACCATCATGCTTCTTAAATTCCATGTATGTATTCATTTTGTAGGCAGTTCTGAATTTGTATAAGGTTAATAAAGCAGAGTGCCCGATTCTTACTGGCTGTATAAATATTTCATTTACATCAGCCCTGCTATAACTGTAGTTTAAGCTTGCAGCTACCTTCACCGTGAGCTGGCACTAAAAACTCTTGTACCAGCATAGCATGTAGTCATATATTTTCATCAATTCCCCTCTTACAGACCCCCCCTATAGTCTCTTTTGGTAAAAACAGCGAGGTAGCATCAAGTGAAAACAAAGCAAGCATTTATTCACTTATGCCAAAGAGTTCCTAATTAGATTAAACTAAGCAAGGGTTCTTCCCTGGTTGTGCTTTCTGCAAACCATGCTGATCTGCAGCGACAACAATACAACAAAGACAATAATTGCCTTATTTTCAGTGCTGCACAGCTGCATTGTAAGAAATGATTCTGGCTTGAGAATTTGTTCCCTGAATAGATAAGACAGCCAAAGGTTGAGAGAGAAGGAATATTCTCATTCCACAGATGTCAACAAAGGCACAGAATAAGGAAGCAAATTTCCTTGTCACAGAGCAAAGGCAGGACTTGAACAGATGTCTTGATTCCTAGCTCATGTAATTGGTTTAATTTTTTCCCTCTGCTGTAGACTTACAGTGGGGAGTTATTTGAGTTAATCTTTTTTATTCCTGTGATGTAATTTTGTCGTCAATCGAACGAACAGTGCTTCAGTGTAAAGGTAAATGAGACCAAATTGTGAAAGGAGAGTTCAGATCCTTAGCTGAATCTTCTTCAATACGAATGTTTCTTACACGATGGTACAGTGTACGCTACTGCGTTGATATTGTGTACTCCTAAGCGGCATAAAGAGGTTCCAATAGAATACAAAGCTTGCCTTTATTTACTACTTTAGTGAAGGATAAATGTAGGGTGGAAATAGAAAATTGTGCTTTTAAAAATAGTAATAAAGTGTCCCTCATGTTTCTATATGGTGTTTTTTGGGCAGAAAAAAATGTGTCATTCAGGCCCTGCAAATCAAAGACTATTAAGAAGTATTAAGTAAAGAATTTGTGATCAGCTTTGTGAAGCTCAACGATAATAAAAATTGCACAGCTGTAGCCTGTGCAACAGACAAAAGAGTGGAGACATTAAGAATATATATATATATTTTGTTCACCATATTCCACACCCTTAGTTTCTGCTGTCTCTTACTGATCTCTTTTCTTGTCCCACACAGACATTCCATGTTCTGCTGGACAGTCAGTGGCTGCAGTTGCTGCAGTGCTATATGTGCAGCTTTTTGCGCTGTAGGGTGCTCATCTGTCACCACAAAGCTGTTGAGAAGCTGCAGGTATATTTTCCCTGGATGCAAACACATGGGGTATTTGTGAGTGGGAGAGTCTCCCTGTTCCCAGTCCCCTGATAGCACATAGCCTATTCTTTGACATTTGTTTTTATATATAAAGTCACTGGTTTTGATTTTTTCCTTGCTGGTGATAAACCATACCACCCTCTGCATCATTTAAAGATGTCAGCTGGTGACACAGACACTCCTAAGATAGTATATCTCTTGTGTTTGTAAATTACATGTTTTGAGAACATGACTTTGACTTTTTCTCTTCCATCTATATTTTTTGTGTTAAGATTGTTTGATTCTTCATGCGAAGGCTTTAACGTAGTAGCCTCCAAACACACGGTTCCTGGAAGGTGATGCTGCCTGAGCGGTAAGATAAGTGCCCTGTTTCTGTCAGAGTGCAGTAATTTCTTCTAATGAGATTTTGGAGGGAAACATGGGGAGAAATATTTGTAGATAAACTTTTCAAATGAAGCATCTGGCCTTGTGCAAAACCCCTCAGTCCTATACCATAAACTAAATGGCAGGAGTATATCTGGGGAAATGTATCTGTTCCCGTTTAAAATCTTTGTTTTTAAGATCATAGTGCTTGGTTTGAAAAGTAAAAGAAGTGCTTAAATGCTTGAATTTTTCCCTTGGTTATAATGGAGTCACTGTTCTTTCCTTGTCAGCTGCAATCCTCGAATGCTTTTAATCAAATCCTTGGGATTTAAATTATTAAACATCTTTTTGGGATTACATTTTTTATTCCTAATTATACGCAAAAGATATATATCATGAAATATGCAGCATGTAATTGTGATTAAAGCGTACAGTCTCCCGAAAGATGGGTCTAACAGTTTTATACATCCAAAATTTAATTAGGCAGATAATGGGGTTAGAAGTGGGACTTCTGAGGCTGGGGTAGGGAAGGAAACTTTTGGAATTATATATATTTTTTTTTTATAGAGGTGGAAATCCATATGGAGGCTGTAAATGCAAATCAAAGTCTCATTTCTTTCCTGATCTCCACTTGGGTCTTCTTTCTTCTGGTATTGACAATCTTGAGACCAATACAAAAACTGAATATATGTAGATAGTGAACAAATAATTCGATGAGTTGCAGAACAAAGTCTGATTTTCTACATAGCTTCATCGTGTGGATGTTCCTTCTCAGGCATCTGAGAAATCAAGTTTAGGCTTACAGTCTTCCACAGTCAGGAGGAAGCTTTCCTCATGTAGGTTTCCTGGCCTTTCCTTCCTGGGCACATTATTAAAGGCTGTCTCCTCTGCTTGGCTGCCTGCTTTCATGAGAGATAAGGAATTTGATATCTTTGAGACCTCCTTTCTCTCAAACTCAGTTGTAATTGGTCAATCAGTTCCAAAGTTATTAGGGGGATGAGAGGAGAAGGGGATGGGCAGACAGACACAGACAATTTCGTTGCACAAATCTCATTTCCTTAGGGAACTGGAATAAAAAAATCAATTAAGGTTAAGACCCTCCAGTACCCTTCTTCAGTTTCTTTGTAAGAACAATGCCTTTCACTGAAGTATCCATGATATATAATATCTTGTTCAGTCCAGCACAGGATAAAACCTATTTTGGCAGTTGTTTGCAAGTGTCCAAATACAGGATAAGAACCTGGCTTTTCTGTAAACAGTAGCTGAGGTTGCAGAGCCTTTGGCAAAGACAGGATTCACCCACTGCAGTTTGTAGTTTGATCATGTAGGTTCAAAAGGGCACAACCCACCCCTTATTATTCCCATAACACCAGTGTTTCAAATGCTCCTCATGTGCTTCAGGGCTATGTTCACCATTGCTTTGTTCTTTCTGACATTTAAATGGGAACTGAAATTTCAGGTGCTGCTGTTTTGGGATGCACCTGAAAAGCCTCCTCATGACTTTCACCCAAAGAGAAACCACTGTGTGATTCCTTCATCCCTCAGGGCAGCATATAACATACGCAGGAGCTTTGCAGTAGCGTGAGGGAGAAAAGGATGCTGGTTAGTGCATCTCACCATGTGCCTCTTCTAGCATCAGGAGTTTCCTACAAGCTGCATTCCTCTAAAGGCTTGTGGTCCCACCCATGCTTTTGTTTCAGCATCAAATGACCTTATACATATATATGTATATATATAAAATACATATATAAACATATAATATATATATTATATATTATATATTTTATATATAATTGCTTATTAACCTATTCCTTCTGTCATGAGTGGTTGTCTCATTCCTTTCACATTCTGGAAATTTCACTAGGCTCCAAATAATTCTGTTTACCCTTGCTGTGTCACTGACATTTTTTTGTTTAAATATTGAACATTTCATTAAGCCTTTATTTTTACAATTGGAGATAATTCAAATAGAACTTCTGAGTGGCAGAGATATTGAGACAGTGAGTAACCCCCTGTTTTCACAAGCCTTTTTCTGCACTGTCTTCTAAATCACCATCAAAATCCTAAACTAAAACAAAAAAGCCCTCCAAACCCCCCCTTTTTTTTTTGTTTTGCTATTCTGATTTCAAACCAAGCCTATGGGAGCAACCTGAAATGTTTATGATCTTGAAAGTAGCAAAAACTCATCAATTTTCTGCTATCCTGCTCTACCCAGTGGAGATGTCCAGATTCAACACTTTGGGGCTACAGTTCCTTTTTGTTCCTCTTATTTCAGTATTTGTTGTGCTAACATCTTGTTCTGCTGGTGAGCTGTTTACAGTAAAGAAAAAGCCACCCTTATTTGCCTAGAATCTCTATGGTGAGGGATGTTTTTTTGGGGGGAGAGAAGGAAACAAAGGATGAAAACGTTACTAGAGGAAGAGTATGTTTCAAGTGATGTATTGTATGTATCCCCATATGTTTTGTTTTACTTCTGTGTTCTTTATTTCTCTAAGGATGTTCTATTAAAAGAAAAAAAAGGTGTTGCTTTTCCTGTGCATCAACTTGAAGACATTTTGGTGGGACTTTGTTCTAATGTCACTTCAATTATTTAGTCATCACAGAGTGATGTGGAATCGGGATTCAAACCCTGACGGAAACCTTTTGAACTCAAGGGACATCTTTTCAATTTAGTGGCTTGCTATAAGGCTTGGCGCCAATTCCTCTGGCTAAATCAGTGAGGAAACCTTTGTTTCTCTTGGCACAGGAACAACCTCTGCATCAAAATGGTGGTAAAAAAGGTTTTCCAGATTTTATTTGTTACTACAGCATCAGATTCACCTTTAAAGGCAGATACTCCTAAAATAGAGATTGTGATTTGTCATTTGCATGTAATGCATTACAGTGGCCATTATTAGTTTCCCTAGTTCCCTTCACCATTAGGAAAAAGTTGCATTGCAGGACAGTATGTATCTATCAGCAGCTATGCTGCTTTTTTTTTGAGCTGGCTTCTAATGCAGCAGCCTTTCATCCCTCTATAGAAGATTTACCTTTAACCTAGAATCTTTCACCCCTTATCTATAATGTATAATTATAAATACATTGTAGTCTTGAGTAAGTACAATTAAAAAGGGTAATTCGTTTCCCTCCCTCTCTCCCATCCTCCCACCTAAGTCCTTAGGTTTAATTTTCATGATTATGTTAGATTATGAGTCATTTTAAATCATGGTATCCAGTAGAGACTACTCCTACTCTGCAGCTCTTTTCAACAGTTGTTTATGGTAGTTTCAGCCTCTTTCTGCCTCTCTGAGGCTCTTTATTTTTAAAGCAAGGCAGACAAGGCCTAAAATTATTCCATTAAAGAGGTGCAATTTTTGTAATGGGACTTAGAGTGCTCTGCAGAAGTGCAGGCAAGTTTCTTCAATATCCTGAGCATTATTCGCTCATTTAGTTAAATGATGTTTCTAATTCCCTGGTAATTACATGTAATGAGGCACTCTTTCTCTTCTTGATGAGACTTTAGCTTAATATGAGATGTCGTATTTTTTCTTCCTTTTTTTTTGAGGGATAATTACCCTTCCCAGGAAAAGCAGGGGGTTTGTTGTGCAGAATATATAGCAAATTATTTTATTTCCTGCCATCTTGACTGCCAGTAAATTATAAAATTAAGTTTCAGTGGAGCATTAGCACCATTTTGAAAAGGCTTGAGGTTTTTTTTTTCCCCCTTATTCATGTATTGATGTCCTTTGGGACTGTTGAGCTATTATTCATAGAATGGATGTTTTTCTGCCAATTCCTAGTATTAGATGGTATTGAAGCAGCAACATAGGTTTATTTCTTATTTTATTTCTGGATAATATCCAGTGCAGAACGGTCTTGGTTAGTTGCTTCTTATATCAGGTAATTATAAAGTTTTAGTAACAATTCCCCCCCTCAGTGACTACTTTAGATTTATTTCTATGTATGTTGTCATATTAAATGCTGGGGGGCTTTTTGTTTTCAGTTCTGTATGGCTGTTCTGTCTTAAACTTCCGATGTTTGAATAACATTTAGGGTATTGGAATGAATGAAAAGCTGCAGGATGCATATAGTTAACAACAATAATGCACCATTTAATGTCAGTAAAAATAGAATCAACAGTGATTTTAATTACTCTGAATTTCCTATCTTTTGTCAGTGTAATTTTCCTCCTGTTATTCTGATAAGGTGATTCTTGTCTGCTTTTTTTGTTTTTAAAAACACTGTAAAAACTATGAATGGAATAGCATCTGAGAATAAAATTGTGTAAGAGCAATCTTTGCATTATGAGTTGAATTGCCATTTAAAAAAGCATTTAGTTCTCTAATTCTTATAGAAAATCTAGGGATGGATTTCTCTCACTTTTAGCAATCTAAAAGCGAGGGGTTTAGTCTAAATGGGGAACCTACTTCGGCTCCCCTGTTTCCAGATTTCAAAGTATTGTAAAATAGCACTTGTTTGTGCATGAAACTTATTCAAAGGGTGAGGTCTATTGGTCACAGCATTCCTACTAATTCATTTTTTTTCCCCTCTGCTGTGGCTTGATATGTGATTTAAAGCTTTTGATGCCTGCCAACGAGCAAAACCTGGTTCTGGGCGTATCTGGTTTGCAGGTGGACTTTGGGCAACCTTCTCCACATCAGTCTCCATCAATAATGGTGTTAATGACAAGCCATCTTCTCTGCAAAGCCCTATGAAAGCTACAGGCTGGAATTATGACAGAGCAGCCAGACCCAGCATTGTTATAACTTTCTAACACCTTTGCAACAAGCGTTACTCCTGGCCATACACGCAAGGCACATCTACTCTGTGCATTCACCTTGCAGGAGGAAGTAAAATAAAACCAAAATCTGGTTGTATGGGGGAAAACCTTATTGTCTGGCAGAGGGGTGGCTGGGGAGGGAACAGGAGGAAGAAAGGTGACGTTTGTTACTCAAGTTTTGCTGACTTTTGCTGTCTCTTTGGAAGAGGTTTTTTTTGCAGACAGTTGGGAAGACTTCTGCTGCTGCTCATCCTGGCACCAGCATGAGTGTGTTGGTAAGAGAAGGCCACGGAAGAACCTTTATCAATATGAAGATATATATTCCTGTATGTGAGTATATTGCATTTATGCCCGTTGAAGTCAATGAGGCTACCTACATGCTTTAAAATATGTTCATTTAACGGTTTTTAAGGGTCAGCATCAGAACCTGTAGTGATCAAAGGGTTGAAAATGGTGGGTTCCTGGATCAGATGTGTACCTTTTCTGTCTAAAAAGCCACGGTGCTGTGAAGTTCTAAATATAAAGGCACATCTTCATGATAAAACCAAGATTTTGAGAGGCTAAAGTGCAATCAGCGGTAGAAAATAAATGTCATAAATAACTTTTTGATCCCAAATACTGTGACCCCAATTCTATAGAAAGAAGCTGGAAAAATATGAC
This sequence comes from Strigops habroptila, assembly GCF_004027225.2. Classification (NCBI taxonomy): domain Eukaryota; kingdom Metazoa; phylum Chordata; class Aves; order Psittaciformes; family Psittacidae; genus Strigops; species Strigops habroptila. Next base: position 78,431,296 of record NC_044281.2, read on the forward strand.
TGCATCTCACTCTTTATTTCATCTTAAGCAATTTGACATCAATCAAATGACTATAGAGGCAAAGGCTTGAACGTTTATTTCCCAGCCCACAGGATTGCTGTCAAATTGCAACTTTCAGAATTGAAAGAGTTGTTAAGCTAGATTTTCCCCATTTTCTTCCTAGTTCTTTCCCTCAAACTTTCGGAAATGTGCCTCTCAATTTTGCAGTGTACTATTCTACAATGGGCAGCCAAATTAAAGAAGCTCCTGAAGAAATTCTGTACTACGCAGTGGTAAAATGTCCTTTTTCTGTCTGCAACTCAGTGTGTACCCATCTAGAAGAAGACTACATCAAAGAACAGGGAATGAACGAAATTTGAACATTAAGAGATTGCCCTAGTGAGGTTGACAGGTAAAAGAAACAAGTTGGGTACACTCATGTTATATGATTTAAAGCTGTCTGGCTATGACTGGTTACCTCCAATCTGCTGCAACTCAGAGCAAGAACTCAGACCTGCTAAGAAGGGGAACCTGCTACTTGGTGGTTATACTTTATGGGTGTCAACTTGGAGTAAAAACTTTTCATCAGTGTTATTAGGAAGGCAGGACGTGCATTTGTTAAATGCTTATTGTGTTTAAACGAATGAGGCAACCCCATCCTTATAATAAAGAGGCTCAATGAGATCCATTTCAAAATAGAAAATCAGACTTCAGAGGTGTTAGATACTGTTGCTTTTGCAACAACAGAGTTTGGGAAGTCCCAGAGGAGATCTGTGCTCTGTTACTGAGAGACCTATAGATACACACCGAGGCAACACCCACTCAGAAGAGTTTACGCTCAAACGAGACGATACTAATGATGGGAATTACTCTCATTCTTACCAGTCAGTCCCAGAAGTAATGCTCTGAGAACGTGCTTTCTCTTTTATTAATGCTCTTGTGTTAAGTGGGATTTATGAGGAATGTAACAACCCTCTCAACGCTGCCAATACATTGGGAGGTACCTAAATCTGATCGGTGCTTTACTTCCTCTTAAGTTTCTGAAAACCAAAGCTCCTTGATAGACCTGAGCAGATCAACACTTCACTCATCTTTGAAACCAACTATGATGTTCTACTGATGTCTTCTGATTCTCCCAGTCTAGTAGTAACTTCAAAGCCTGCCTAATATATGCAATTTCCTTTTAAAACAACAACAGCAAAAAGCCTCTAGTGGAGAGAGTGCCTGTCTCTGGTGACCCATGTTCAGCTATAAACTCTGCTAGAAGGAATTCCAGCTTCTTTCTAGGATGCTGCCACAACTGTTGGGTGCAGAATTGTTTTGATATAGCAGGTATGATGCAGGAGATAAAGATCAGCATCACAACTGATTCACTTTCATATTTAATAAATAAAAATAATTAGGCTTATTTTGCTGCTGTGCCATACTGCTGCAAGTCTGCTGGAACTTCCTGTGTTGACCCTGGAGCAGGAATACCTGTCTGCCAGTTTTTCCCAGGCTCCAGAAGATCTCCTGAGCAGGTTGCTGGGTTATTCCCGTTTAAAGCTTTCTTAGGTGGTATAGTTACACTTTGATACTCTAGGACTCTTGTTGATGAAAGAGCTGGTACCCAAACAGAGCTAAGTCAGGCACATCCCTATGCCACAAGACATGAGTGTGGAGCCCAGGCATTTGGGTACAATGATCATTCTGTGGAAACAGAGGTCTTCCAGGCACATGATCTCAGTGCCCAGCTGCTGGCAGCTGACAATGCAGCACTCTGGTTAGATGTCTGTAAACACAGCGGGAGAAAGATATTCTCAAGGGACTGATACCTTGCAAGGTCCTGTGCAAGAAGTAACTATCCCTTCCCCTTCTGAAGTTATACAGGGTTTGGTCAGAATAAGTGATGAGCAGTCCTAACGGAGAGCAAAATCAAAGCATGTGGTTTTGGCAGAGATTTCTGTGATAAGGACAGGTTTGCCACGGGAATGGTGGCACTGTATATATCCCTGCACCAGAAGGCAAATCCAGCAAATTTGGAAGTTCTGCCACTGTTTTTTGCAGTTTTCTCTGTTTGGTATTTCTTACCAGTGGAAGTCTGAAGGATTATAGCACAGGGATTACAACAGCTTCATGCTGTAGCTGGATGGAAGCATAAATCAGAGTAACCATGAGGAAGTGTGGTTGTAGAGTGTGTGTGCAACCACTGTAATGCACCTGGGAGCAGAAAAGGAGTAAATGTAAGTTAGACTGATGCAGGAAGCTGGGTTTATCACTACCTCTCTCAAATACTGTTTTTCCTGAGTTACAATGTTTGGATTTTCCGTTTTCATCTCTGCCCTAGTCTTCCTTTGTGTTTTGCTGTAGGAATTTCTGTATCTGGTAAAGGAATAAAGTAAAAATGGAAGTGAAGAATAGGAAATTCAGTCTATAACAATTCCTTATATTGTCCTTAGATAACACCATGTTGGGAGGCTTCAGTATAAAAACCTGAAAAATCATTATTTGTGGTTTACTCCAGGGCTTAAATGTTGGCAGATGTCACCAAGTTAAGCTTGTCTTGCTTGCCAGCATTTAGGCATTCAGATATGTACTACAAGCAGTTTGGAACAGTGTAGTGCTGGAGAATTATTCACTGTTCTTGTGTGGAAATGGTAATGAATAGACTAAACCTCCCTGTTTGTGCTGTATGGCTGAGCACACTGCCAGGATGGTTGCTCTTTGTGCCTGCCAGATGTGAGACTAGGAGCAGCTGTTTGGAGAAGAGTCCACTCTAAGGCAGGACGAAGAAGCAGCAGCCTTAGCCTTGAAACTCTCAGGTTTAGTAAAGCTTCTTAGTTGTCCCCAAGGCAGGAGGAAGGTGGACTTTGCTGACTTTTGCTCTCCTGTAGTAGATGGTCCAGCAGCCTCCGATGCTACCTACTAATGCTACTGTAGTAATTCTACTGTAGTAGCATTAGTCAGTTCATGGAAACCTGTCTAGCATGTTTCACAAGGGCTAATTAGAAGCCATCAGATTAAATTCACTGTTACTTTATTAGAGTAGCTCTAAGCCAATGGCCTGTAGGCATAAAACCCTGTTAGTAAATCAGAGAAGTAACCATTTGTTGACATTTCTGTCTGTTGGCCCCAGACATCAGCCAGTACCCGATGGCAATGTGGCTCTTTGTCATGTGCACTTACACCGCTGTGGATTAGGATACTCGGTTCAGATTGTTACAAATGCCTTTATCCATTCCCATTGACATTTTAAACAAACGGTGATATATTTAGTACAATAATTACAGTTATTTGATTATCTTTCTTTTAGCCTGAAGTAGAAGGCAACTGACAGATGTGAATACCTCCGAGACCAATACTCTGTAATAAACTAACATTATTTATTACAAGATGCACTTTATTAATAGGAATTGGCAGTAATTATTTCACTAAAGTTGATGTTACTAATAATTACATGTAATTCATGAAATATTTATGAAAGAAAACTGTGTATAAAAATGATGCAAAGGTCATTTAGCTAATTAGTTAATAAATATCACCAACATTTATAGTAAGTCTCTCTAATTCTGAATAGTTTCAGATTTATCTTCGTGAAATAGTTTTGGAAACATTTCTTTCTTAATACATGGCATCTTGACATGGAAGCTAATATTTCTGGTTATTGTTTTGAGCCAATGTATGTGCTGTTTCCTTTCCTAATTCACTTTGTCCTCTTTCCTGGTTCATAGTGAAAGATCCTAATTAGAGATAGCACTAGCTCAATCTAATTTAGGTTATCAGTGAGTTGTGGTGTCTCCCAGTTTAAGGATATATGAATATATCTCTGTCTTTTTAACTTGATTCCCCTGACTTTCCTTGGAATCAAATAACCATCATCCAAATTAATAGCTGACATCTGAACTGGAAAAATCTTAACGTCATGTCTGCTTGCATTGAATTCAATGACAGAAGTGCCCATTGACCTTGTGAGATGCAGGATCAGACCTTGGGCTGTTCCATGTTCATGCCTTGAACAGTAATATTGCACTAGTTTGTGGCAGCCTTTGCCATAGGATATGCTGATGATATTTGTAGAATAAGGTGCAGAGTGAGGTTATCTTGTTGATTAGGTCATCCTCTGTAAAACAGTCTATGGACAACTTCACCCTGCTTTGAATTAAGCCAAATGACTTGTGTTTGGTTAACGCCAGTCTTTCAGAGATGTTCATACATAGTTTGAAACACTAAGAGCCAGGGAATCCACCCTATCTTTTTGTCATGCTCCAACAGCCAGCCAGGCTCCCCTTTCAAACATATCTGCTTCAGCCTTTTGCTACAAGTCTGTGTCAAACACAAGTTATTAGGCTCAATGAAGAGTTTGCTGTATAAAATTACATGTTGTCTTCTGAAGAAGGGCAGACTTGGTGATCTAATAATGTTCATTTCCATGAGTCTATGAGAGCCACCTTTGCACTTTCCTCATTCTGGCATTGCTCTGTGCTCAGTCATAAAACAACCTTCAGCACTCAGCCTTTTGGCAGAGAAGAGAATTGCTTAAGGACTTCAGGGATGAGGAGGTGAAGAGAGTGCTGTGCTCACTGCCTTAAATCCAGGCGTGACGAGTGGTGACCAAGGGCTGATGTCACTTCTACATGGTGCTCTGTGGGTGGATTAAGTGGCTCTGGTGCAGCTCTGAGCAGGGAGAAGGACACAAGGCTGCCCTAAATCAGGGAGGGGCTGGCCTGTGTTCATCAGCTTTCTTGAATAGCTGTTCTCTGTCTCAGTGTTGCTGTACTCGCCAGACAGCCATTGCCATGAGGTTCTTAAAAGCACACTTGTGCGTGGAACCACAATTCCTTTTGTTTCATGAATTAAGAGACTATTCACCAGCGAGGAAGCCTTGATCTTTGCTGCTGAGAGCTTGATTCTCATGTGTGCTATTCGCAACAACAGAATATGCCTAGCATCTCCCTTTTACTAAGAACCTGTCCATGTGGGACAGTGTCTATGATAATGTCTTTCATGGTTGTCTTCCACTGATATTCCAAACATGCATAGATCAAACTTGTAACTAATGTCTGTGGTCTATGCATAAACTGAGTTATAGGTCTGTATCTGGTCTGAATCTGAATGGTCTCACTGATGTCTCATGCCTTATTCAGTTTTTGTCGACTAACTTTATAAAATAAATCTTCTTTAAAGAACAATTTTATTGTATGGTAAGATCTGATATAGAGAATATTATTACGTTAGACAATAAAATGTATCTGGGTAGGCCATATACTCTTGAATGGCTGATGAGCATCAATAGAAATTACTCTGGCTGATAAACATTTGTCTTTTACTTAATAGCTGTTATCCTTTTTAAGCACAAATTGTGCTCCATTACAGTTGAATATGCTCAGCCTTAGTTCACCAGGACAGCACAGATCTTTGTGTTTTCTGCCAGTGGGGTTAGCTAGTCTTTAATGTGTTCTGCAGAAGTAATTCATTTCTGTGCAAATCCATTTCTGTGCTATTTTTCATGAGGCAGCAGAGGTGGTATCGTGCCTGGTGGTCCACGTTTGTGTTGATGAAATTGGCTTGCAAGGGTTTTCTTTGAATTGGTTCACTCTGAGAAGTGAATTTTCTGGAGGAAGAGCTGGTACACAGGAGGGTTTTGTATCTTTCTGTGAGTCAGTGTGGAAACAGCCATGATTGCAGCAGTGCAGGAGTGTGCTGTCACGATCCAGCTCCATTGTGCCCTGCCAAGGACATGGGTGAAGGAGCTGCATTGGTGCTCACAGAGGGTCCTATAGCCATGAGCAAATGAACCCAGGCCAAGCTCTGCCTGTGTAACCTTGCTACCCTGTTAGTTTACGTTCCCTTTAATGTGCAAGTGTAAACTGGGTCTTGAAAGAAAGAAGCCTCTATCCAGTCCTTGCTGAACAGAGATGTGTTGGCTTCAGGTGGTGAAGGCAGGTGGCAAAATGGTGCTGTTGATGTTTGGGGTCTGGATGTTACTGTCTACCAAGAACTTGATGGAGGAGCTCAGATGGAAGATGTACAGATGGAAATGATATCTGCTAATATCAGGAATTATTTACTTTGTTCTTTCCAACTTCTAACAAAATAACGTTGGGTTGTTTTGTGACTCCCCCCAAAGTTTTGAGATAATGTTCCTCTGAAAGGATACTGGACAGAGAAGTGAGGAGAGAAAACAGTAACAGAAAATAATCAGACAAGAAAAGATGGAGACTGCAGGGCAATTCCTGACTTTGACCTTCTTGTTTTGTTGATGAGGAAAGCTCCTTGGGCGCTACTGGCTGGTGTTATCTGCAGCTCTCCTTCAGCTGCTGAGATGTACCCCTGAGAGTTAGAAACTGGGACTGGCCAAGCTTGGGCACTTCCAGATGCCATTGCTTTGTATGCTAATATACCAGTACATACAGAATAATACACTGAAAGCTTTACTTTCTTTGACATGAATAAGCATGAATGCATAATAATATCACAGCAATAAAACAACCACCATAAGGTGTGGGTTAGAAAGGAATGATTGCATTTAGTGATGAGGAAGGAGTTCTTAACCCAGTGGTCCCTACTGAGATGCCCCTGTCCTCAGCTGATGGCAGTGCCTATGCAAAACACGTGCCACTCTGTGCTGTGTTGAAGAGGATGAGCTAGAGCCATATCAGTCTCGTAGTTTTCCTCTAGAAGATCCATCTCAGCTCATTAGTAAATGACAAGATTTGGTCTTGCATTATTATATAGCCTAACTGAATAGGGAAACAATTTTCTGAGATGATTTGAATTGCCTGCCTTGGAATATAAAAATGAAAAAGCTCTTGTTATTTTCAACTAATAAACAGGCTCTCAGGAAGAAAAAGCTGCAGCAGCAAACAGGAGGAACAGCAAAACAAGATGAGGGAAATATGCACACGAGGGTTTGTTGTACAGAATATGTACAAATCCACAGTACCTCTCCCTGCATCGTAAACCATTTTAGCCTTTACTTCAGTCACAAACAGTCTTCCCGATGGGCAATCGCCTTGTAAAAAACCGTGAACAATTTTGAATTGCCTTGAATAAGCTTCCTAACAGGCAACTGGTTCTGATAGAACAATTTTAAACTCTCTGTCTCCTAATCTTCTGTCGACATCATTTTTCAGAAGGGGCAACAGGACCAAATTAAATCGTTTTGCTGCAGACAGACTGTCTGATTGCATTGCGACTGTTGCCCATTTTGAAGATTTTTCTCGAGCAGTTTAAAACTAAGACAAGAGAAAAGTTCATGTGTATCCATGCACACAGATGCACACAAACCTCTGCCTCCGTTCCCTTACACTTACTGAGTGATGAGATACATTTACAAGCATTAGAAATTGAGTCGTTTTTCTACCCCATGGCCAGCTCAGGCTGGTTGAAAGTATCAGAACCCTCCTTTTTTTTTTCTCTTTGCCAGACTAAAAGCTAGAAAGAAATAATGAAAAGACGTACATGAATTAGTTTAACCCAAGTATTACTTTAGGAAAGAAGCATAGGGAAGTGTGACAGGCAGCATTTGGATCAGGTTTGTTGTGTTCATGCTAAAGCAGGAGCAAAAAGCTTAGTTGTCTTTTGTCTTTGGTATTTCTTATGCCTTCTTCTCATCTCTGGAGCTTGTCTGCAGAAAATTTGATTTTTGACTGAGGTGCAGTTGTTAGGACTGAATAGAAACAGTGAGCACAGTGGAAGACAGAGAAACAGGGAAATGAGGTGCGCTGCAGCCAGCAAATGGATTTGGAGAACCTGATTGCCATATAACAAGAAGCCTCTGGGATATATTTTACTCACTGGTGGGAAGCAGAGAGCTGTGGTCTTGGGACATGTTTCTAAGGCCTGCAATGCACAATCATCGCCTTTGGATTGTGTCCAAGTGCTGCTCAGAATCCCGATGGCTCTTGAGCGGCATTAAATCAAGATGGATGTCACTTTACATCTCATTGCGAATGCACTACCTGGAGCATGGGTTTGCATGTAGCATTCCTTTTCAAGCAGAGAATTCTGCCTTGAGGGAGGTTTGATCTAGCTAAGAAGAAAGGAGGAAAACCTTTTCTCGTGCTCCAATCTGCTAGTCACTCGGTGTATAACCAACTGCGATTCATCAAAACCTCTTCCTGGAGCGCTTCAGGTTGTGTTCAGGGGTTCTAAGTCAATGCTCCTTAGCGTGCCTCTGCACTGAGGACGTAAATGAGGAAGGCAGATGAGCTGGGTCTTCAGGCTGGAGTGATTTCCCACTGCTATAACAGTTTTAGTAGCTATTACTGCACGTTGGCTCCTATTTCAGATCACCAGCTTCTGTAATTGCTCCATCTCCACTGACTACAGGGTGATGCACTCTATGTGTTCCTGCTGGAGACTTGCTTCTGTGTTTCTTACTGTCTTTGAAAATCACAAATTACTGGGCGAAATCCTTCCACCTAACCTTACAGGGACAATATAAGTACCTGGGGAGGGAATATTTCATAGTGTCTATGCTGGGAGGTAACTTCATAGTTGACCTATTATTTATTCTTGTACTTATATAAACTACGGGTGTTATCAGTAACGAAGCAAACATGAAAGACTGGTAATTTTCTTCCACAGGAAATTAACATATAGAACGTATTATAAATACATATTCTATCTATTCTATTAATAATTTATTATTAAATATGCAGATAAGCAATGTATTTTTTAAAAAAAGCTTTAATGGTATGCTAAAGGAAAGACAACACATAATTAAGAGAGGGTCTTCACCATCTACACCCCTGTGCAGGAAGATACCTTAACCAAGACAGCTTTAAACAGAAGTGGAAACCTTATCATATCTATTCTGTAAGTAACTATGAGGCAAGAGCTAGGTGGAAGTGTGTAACAGCAGGAGTTTCAGTTGTCAGGTGCCCAGGTAGGTGCTAATTTCCAGGAACATGTAGTGTATCTGCAGTCTTTGCATTGAGTAAGCATTAAGGAAAGGTTGACACCCTTTTCTGGTGTTAGGCTTGCATCAGATCTGAGTGATTTAGTTTGAGAGAGACCTCAAGGGACTGTGTGGTGCAGACCTTGCTGAAAGCAGAGGTACATCCTCACATGGTCTCTGCTCTCAATGGTCTGTGTGCTGTTGGATCAACATGAAGGCTTTTTTACAGTCTGAGACAATACTTGGAAATTTCCTCATCTGGAAAAGGAAAAATGACATTGTTAGAGCTGGGAATTTAAAGAAAACTATGGGCGCTGCACATATTTTTGGCACTGAATTCTGGCTAATTTTACATCAAGTGAAAGGAAGTAAACTACTGTGCTCTGCCATTACAGCCTGTCTCCGTGCCTGTGTTTGTGGCATGTGAAAGCAGTGTCTTATTTGAGTTGGATGGCTATTCAATAGGGTGAAAGTCTTTTGGAGTTGAATTAGTGGATGTTGGTCATCAAAACATGGGTCTAAGACAAATAGCATTAGCCACAAGCATGCTCTGTGGCTAGTAGACAAAGTCACTACCCCCATGGAGGCAGGTTGGAACTAGATGATCTTTAAGGTCCCTTCCAACCCAAATCATTCTGTGATTCCAGGTTTTTACAAGATGGTGGAGCCACTTCAAAGCAGCACCATTCCTTTCCATTTCTACTCATGGCAGAGGTAACTGGAGGGTGGAAGGAGAAACTTGGCCCTAGTGCCAACCTCAGCCACATACATTGGTGTGTCATGCAGTGAGCTGGGGCTTGGGGACACAGTCCCAGGCCCCTCATCCTGCTCAACTGTTGCACAGCCTTTTCCTTGGGTGGGGCTCTGCAGCAGCCCAGGCACAGTTTTGTTCTCCATGTGGATTCAGCCCCCCATTTCTGTGGGTGTGCTTTGCTGCCCCACGTCTGCCCAGCCATGCTCACAACACTGAGTACTGGCAAGCAAAGAAGACACAGGGAAATTAAAAAGAGGCTGAAGGAAGCAGGCAGGAAAACAAAACCATGCTTTGCTTTTTTCTACTTGGTAGAAACCCTAGAAGGTGTTAAATCGATTTAATCCGTGCCTTGTTTTATTTGGCCACCGCTTGCGAAATGCTGCTGTTGATTTTGGCATAAGAAATGAATTACGCTGTTTCAGACGGTGTTTCTAAATGTGCTCTTGAGCCGGGGCGTTTCTAGAGACGATGAAGAAAAAAGCTGCTTTAAGAAGACAAAAGCTCTCCTATACAGTGGAATAGAAGCTTTTCTCCAGCCCTTTCCCCCTCCTCCTTCTTCTTGAAAACACATTTGTAACCATTAGTTTGGTGTCATGTTTTGTGATGGGGGTATTTTCGCCCTTTGCATCCCATCGTAGCAGGGTGAGGGCTATGGGAGGAAGGCTGATGCCTCTCCAGCCTGGCTGATCATGAATCATGTCAGCCCTCAGCGAGGGCTCCAGGCTTTGCAACTTCCTTTCTGCCACAAATCTGTTGGAGAGAGGTTTTTAGGCTAAGGAAGCATCCTTTCATTAATGGCACCATGGCACTAGAAACTAATTAGAAGTATTTAGAACTAGAGCTCCTATGTTTTTTTGCTCAAAAGCAATTTCTCTTTTCAATGTTCAAATGCCATAAGGTAATAAGGAATAGTCCAAAATCTGTTTCAAAAGCAGGAGCCCAAACAAGCCAAGCACCCATAGCAGAATAGATGCTATTAATATGTCCTGTTGATACAAGCTCAATTTAAGTTATGAAACTGGAAACTTTATTAATTCCCTTCTAAATCTGTAAATTCTGTGTATAGTAAGCTTCCTATTTAAGGATGCTTAATGAAAAAATTATTAAAATTTGAAATAAGCAAAAATATTTTCCCCAGAAAACAATTTCCTGTTGGAATCGCTAACTTTGATAGTGAAATATTCAGCCTCGTAGAACCCTATAAATAAAAGCTGGGAACCATTTAGTTAGATATTGGAAGAAAGAGCAGTATGAGAAAGGCAATGGGTTGTGGATATTGTCTTTTCTGTAGTGGCAGTCTGATAGTTTACAGAGACTTTTCTGGTTTAACTCTTATTTCCTTTCTAGGAGCCTGATTCTGTGCCCAGTCGTGTGCATGTGTGTGCCCAAAGAGATGCCACATGTGCTAGAAGCTGTTTGTTTGAATCAGGCTAGATGGTATCGACATCTGCATTTGTATTAGATCTTCTTGCTGCTGTTTTCCTTCCAGGATGTTAAAGTAAAAATAAGATTTCCTATGAAAATATGGTTGGCTATACTGAGATGTTACCTGGTTCGTGTCCAGAGCACTGGGATCCTACCCGTTTCTAACCAGTAAGGTAAATGCTTATGTTTTCCTTACTGCTTGTGTACATATTTAATCACCATTATTATGTTGCGTAACTGAATAGAAAACAATTTTCTGGGATTATTTGATTTGCCTACCTTGGCACCTTCACCTTCAACACTACAAAATGCTAAACCCAAGTTTTGATTAACAAAAGCTCTTGTGTAGCTGTTAAAGATTTTGTTGCTTAGTTTTTTCTTTGTCTCAGAGTGAAATACACCCTTCATTTCAAGCAGTTAAGATGGCCGTCCATTGTGCTGTTTCTGTACTTCCCCAAATTTGCCTGCACAATTTTTAGTGGTCATCACTTGCACACACCAATAATCCAATTCCATGTTCACATGAAGAGCAGATGAAGCCTTTGCTGATTCTCTTCCTTCAGAGGCACATGGGTCAGCAGAGAAGAGTGGCACAGCCAGCAGTAGTCCCTGGAAAACGACAAAATAGAGCTTATTTCTTAGCCCTAGCTCACATGGGGATCTTGAAGAACACAGAACCAGGGGTCTTGATGTTAGTAAATCATTATACATATTTTAGTGTGTTGAGTAGCTGCTAAATCTACATTGTGATCACACAATTAGGAAGCAATACAGGGTTTTAAACATTCATGACACATCAGTTTGTATAATCTCTTTGTTCTGAGTTTTCTGTACCATTCCTTTACGGCCTGTCTGTAGTGTACTGATACTAGGCATGCTGGCTATTTGCAAATGCAAAGTTGAAATTGCACAGAAAGAAGCAGGGATTTTTTATGTACAAAAGGTTTTAGCACCATTGTTGATTGAATATTACATAGATTTAGTTATTTATAACACAGCTAATTCAGTATAAGGTGTGTGTTTTTAGACAATTCTGTGTATGAATGAAATTGTTCTTTCCATGCCTTGCATTTGTCAATTTCGGCTTCACCACTGTCATGTACTCAATTTATCTACTTGCTAGGTTCCTCTGATATTTCTCTGAACTTGATCAGTGCAAATTACTTTTTAATCCGTGGCAGTATTTTACTTCTCACCTCTCACTGCCTTTTATAACAATCTTTTCTGAGCAGTTTTGAGAAAAGTTTGTCAAAAGCCTTAGCTGATTTTCTGTCTTGCTTCCTTCAAGATCTTAATATTACATAGAAATAGCAATAATAAACAGCCTCTGTAAAGTGACAGTTTTGGCTAATGCTCCATGATTATTTTTTATGACTTACTGAATAGAGAATATCTTTGATGGCAGTGTCACTACTGGCCAACTATAGAGTGCACAACTATACAGGCTGTGTTTTGTTGTGGTTTGTCTTTTTATTCCCCCCTCCCAAAACAGAAGCATCTTCCCTATTGGTATAAAGTCAGATTAAACTTGGGAGGGGAGGAATTGGATGTGTATGTGGTATTTTAACTAGTTTTCTGACCAGTCGTACAAATAACCACTCAGGATAGCACACATCTATCGCAGATAGTTTTGGTCGCACAGTAGGATTGCGCAGTGTTGGTGTGTGTTATGAAATGAAACCAATTTGCTTTCAGATGCAAATCTGCTGCTCATGTAAAACTACAAGGATCTGCAAAATTATGTTTCTAAAGCAAAGAAAATGTCAACAAACTCCTAAATGAAAAACTCACCTCTTTATCCAGATTAATCTATGTGAATTATTAAGATGAGGAAAGGCATAATAGGGCTTGTAATGAAACCAAACTTCAGAATCCCTCATGGCACCCGCATACGAAAGATTTTTAGGTAAATTGCTATGGCTCTATGATTTCCACAGTTGTTTGACTTGTTTTCACTTGACATCAGATTAGCCAACAGGTTAAATATTGTGGTTTCAAAGTGTTAATTTAGCACATTTGCAAATTAGAATTTTAACATATTTGGAATTTTGATGAGACTAAAAGGCAAATTGTAATGTTTAAAGCAGCTGATTTTAGGTGCAGTTCAGCAATTAAGTTAATTTCTAGCTTTCTGATGCTGAGAAGGACACTCAGTGCTGATAATAGCTTATTTTCTCGGACGCAGATTGCGGAGCTGACTGCAAACTTTCAAACGAACACGTGTGCTTGATTTGTCTATTTGTATTCAAGTTTACCTTTTTTGGTTGTCAGTAACACTACCCCACCTGCCCTATACAGCTTGTAGTGCTCAAACCTATTTGGAAAATCATGTGAATAGGGGATTTGCATCATTACAATTTCCTTTCCATTTAGGAAGCATCTGCTATATCTTTAAAAGTAACAGGTTTGAAGAGGCCACAGGCTGTGAAACGGACTAAACCATTATTAAAATGAAACAAAAACTTCAAAAAAAAAAAAGCTAGCTGGACCTAATTCAACAGCAGTTCCAGCATTTTTTTTTTTTCCTCTCTCTTTTTACCTTGAAAAGGTTAAAAGCATTTGGGTCCTTGTGGAAAATGTAATTGCATTTCAGCCTTGTTTATGTGTGAATCTAAAGAATACTGATAATCTGCCACGTGGAAAAGTTCTGTTCTTCTGCGAACAGGCAGTCCTTCTTGTCCCTAACAGGTCTTTCTATTAAGTAAACAGTTAAGGCCTAATTGGAGCTTTTATCTGTACCATGTCATACTAACTGACCAACCATTGCTAGCAGTCATATAAATGTTATTTTAAGTACTTCAATTGTACAGATCCAAGTACTATGAGGAATGAGGAAAAACCTCAGCTGCAGTTTTTCTTCATAACAAATCAAAAGCAAAGTTCTATGAAGATGTGTTGGAGCAGGTTAGGTTCACAATATTATCCTGCCAACCTTCACGCATATCATTTTCACAGGCAGCTGGGTGTTTTGTCAGGAGAATCGACTTATCCCAGGATGTTTCTTTCTCTAATTAGGTTTTCCGCTCTTTTGAAGATGGGCAGCGCCATCACAGCGTGCTGCTTAGTTTGCTGTTTATCTCCTAGGAAAGCTCTAAGAGACTTGGTCTGTTAATTTGCTTACACCATCACCAAGAGCCCTACACAACAAAGTCTTCTGGCTTCTGTGGTTTTCCTGGAGTGGGATACACACTCTCCTCCCCAATTTCTCCCATCTTCTCTGTTTTTCTGCCCAAGCACCAGCTTTGCAGGAAAAGAAAAGAAAACCCCTTTTAGAATTGTTTTAGACAAGCAGGATATTTTTCTTGTTTATGTGTTTGTTTGCTTCGCTTCCTACTCATTGCCTGAAAGTCTGGCTTTGGCTTCTCCTGAGTCCCATTGCACATATCCCAAATGGAAAGAAAGAATATAATTTCGCTTTCCAAAAGCACTCAGCATTGGTTTGTTCTTGCTTTCAGTGGGAGTGGGGTTTAGCCAGGGCACAGCGAATCCCATCCCAATCAATGTTAGAAAACAGGGTCCAGAGAACACTTGTATTGCTTTTGAAAAATTACAGGCTGGCTTTCCAGGCATGGTTCCTTTGATTATTGCTACTTCTCCCTACACACCTCCTGATCCAGAAATAGAAGTTTCCTTTCTTTTTCCTGATAGTATTACCATTCTGAGTTGGTTGGCAGGCATTACAGAGTTGCTATCAGTAGTATTGTTATTAAACTCATTAGAACACTGTGAAAGTGTTTCAGGTGGTTCAAATATGATTTTGAGTCCTGCAGTTTTGAATGCTGGACTTGGGAGAAGAATCTAACTTTGAAACAATGGTAGCAACCCTCTCTTTAAACATGAAGTCTTTTAAAATTGTCTCCCATCTGGCACTGTCAAATTAATGGAGCTGTAAAAAATAGGTCATTGAGCTCATTCCTTGTTTCAGGGCAGAACTGAATGTATCTGATCATTTGTAAGCAAGAAAGATGGATGCTCCGTCTTCCTAAGTCCACCTAGCCCAGTATCCCCATTGTCAGCAGCATCTCGCAGTGTGTAGTGTACACCAGTGCAAGGACACAGCCACCCCTCCCTGCCCTGAATACTCTTCCACCCCTTCACAGTTCAGAGGTGATCCAAGGATGTTGTCCTCAAGTTTGAAAGCTGACTCTTCTTCCTCTCTTCACCTCAGTCTGGGCTGCCCATGTTATTGTAGGGTATGGATTTTACATAGAATGGTTTAGGTTGGAAGGGACATTAACATCTGTCCTGCCCTACCTGTGTGAAGTGAGCAGAGTCCTTAATGAGTGGGCAGGATTCAATACTGTGACATCCATTGACTTCAAGGTCCGTAACGCAGGTGCCAACCAGATCATCTTGCAAGCTGAAAGGGAGAGTGTTTTCACTTGGGTTACCAAGCAAAGAAGATCCATTTCTGGCCTCGACACATGAAGACTCTTAAAAAGGCTCTTGGAGATCAGGTACTAAACATGGGGGTCTCGCCTGACGTTACAGGGACGGCATAAACCAGACCAAGTTTGGCATATGTTGGTCTTGAAGGCAAACCTGTTGTAAACCAAGCAAACAGGACTGGGTAGCCATCCCCGTAGGTCCTTGCATTGTTCATCCTATTTGCTGTGCTGCAAGCAGAGAGAATGGTAGTTCAAAAGCTTCTGATTTTTCTAGGTTTGGTTTAACTCTGGCTCGCATATTTATTGTAAATCTTCTGGAGAATTTCATATTGACCTCCTCTTTCCATTTCTGTTGGGGTATCATGCCATCTCCCACAGCTGGGATTCAGGTGAAGTTCAGATCCTGCTTACAGGTGGCCATCCCCACCAGGGCTCCTAGGATTTATCCTGGAGAAAGGGTGTCTGGAGGGTCCAAAGCAAGCAGTGCACCTCTTTCCCTTTGACCAAGGTGAGGATAAGATGTCTGGAAAACGGTTGACCTTGGGCTAGCTGAAGTTAGGAGGTAACCTGGCAGTCCAGGTTTGGTGAGCTCTGGGCCAGAGGAACAGACAGGACCATAGGAGCATTTGGTGCAGATCTTGCATCCACAGATCTGATTCTGCTTACTGAATGCTGGGCTGATGGAACATGCATGTGATGGGGTCATAGCTTTGGTGTTTGACCTGATAATGGCAATTCAGTTGTATTTCATTGTTGACCTGTGACTCAGTTTCTTTCAGGCACACTCACAAATTTGGACTCCACTGCTGTGGCCAAGGCTGTGTTTCAGCACCAGCATTGCACCCTAAGGTGGGGATACCCCCATCTATGACCTTCCCAACGAAGAAGAAATCAGTGAGATGTGGTGAAGGGATCACTGAGCTCTTGGTAAACTGAGAGGAATAGGTGGTGTGGTTCATCCCTTCCATCAGCAGAGGAACCAGGATGCTTGGCTGGACTTGGACAACTGTGTGTGTGTGTGTTTTGCAAAACCAAATATCAAAAGTGCTGTCTGTGTTGTGGGAATACAGAGACACATGCAAAACTACGTATACACACATGAAAATCCTCATTATTCATCCTTTCTTTTCTAAGGCTACTTTGATAAGTTTTCTCTTTATCCTCCGGAGTTTTGTTAAGGCCTGGGAGATATCCCCTTTCAGGGAGGCTGTCCTATGCTCCCGAGCATCACCCTGCTCCATTGTTTGCAGCAGCACGATAGAACTTTTGTGCCTGTTGGTTGAGCTCATGCCCTCCGGCCCCGGGCAGATCGTTCTTCCTGCAATTAGTATTCATGGTTAGCTAAGCAGAACTTCTACAACACATCTTCCCTGCTTTGAAGGTTATGTTACATGGTTTCAAAGTGGCCAGAGGGAAGATTCCAATAAAAAGAAGAAATCTGGGAATATTCATTGTCTTCTTGTATTTAATGCTTGCGTTTTGGGTAGGATTTCCTTGTTATTTATTCAGTGCTTTCTAATTTAGCACATAATAAAGCGGTACAGACAGTAAGGACGCAGTGATTTTAAAATTTTCCATTGAATTTTGTCCCAGGTTTCCAATCTCTCTCTTGGATTTGGGAGAAGAGGTGGTATTTTTATTTCCTCAGAAAGTTTTTGTGTGTTCTTAAAGTTTTTGCATGTTTGCAAATATAGCAAACATTTTTCCTAATACTGTATGTACAGAGACCTCTGTATATTTGATCTTCACTGAAAAGATCAAAAGTGATGTTAACTTTCCACTAGTAAAATTCCTATTGCTTTGAAAAAAAGGTGACACCACTTCTCTTTTATACGTAAGGCTAACAGAGGCAGGAATAGTTTAAAGGACTTTCCTAGCAGCAGATCTAGGAATACACCTGGGACTCCTGCACTAAAGGTTAGTGCCACAGCCCTTCGGTGCAGACTGGTCACTAATGGGTTTGGTGGCATGTTCAGGAGAACCATGGTTCTGGAAGGGATCTCCTAGCTGGCTGCCTGTTGCTCCTAGATCTATCTTTCTATTTGCAGGGGAAAATACTGTGGGTTCTCTTCGTCAAGATGAGGACATATTACCCACTGTCGGGACATAGACAACGTCTCGGAAAACAGCCCTTGGTCAGTTTTGGGGTTTATATGAAATAAACTGTTCTTGTTAAAGACTTTTCATAGCCCCAGTGGAAATTTGCATTGCTTTTCAAAGGCAGCCATGAGCAAAAAGGTAATAAAGTCTTTGGTAAATGAGTGATGGTTCCCCCCTGGATTTAGGTACAGTGATGGCTACAAGTAAGAGAAACATCAGGTTTTGTTTTGGAATGTCTTTGGCTTATCCTGTGCCATTGAGAAAGAAAAGGAAAAATGTTTTAAATGTAACTTAGATAAGAATGATTCTGTTAATACGTACATTGGAGTAGACCCAATACAGTTACTGAAACTTGCTAACACAACTAGTATATCTGTAGTAAAAGACTGTTCCATGCTTGTTCCAGGTCATGTTCAAATGATTTTTACTGTCGTGTTGTTTTCATTTAAAACGACATGCAAAGTCGGTTGTGAACAGAATTTCCTATGAGAAACATAGGGAAACATGGGACGAACAAAAAATGTTCTGAATGACAATGACATGGCCAACATGTTGCATATAAACACCTCCTCTGCCAAAAATATCTCCAGGTCAAAGGTTCTGATTGTGTAAAATGGAGTAAGTATGCAGAGTCTTCCACAACTGGGGGACATGAGCACTTGGGCAAAGATGCAGGTGAAGATACTGGACGAGTCCAGCTCTGGAAACCCCCAGAGCCTTGCTTTACTAGGTCTGGCTTGAGGAACAGTGAATGCTGAACTTGAATTTACATCCAATACTAGAAGACAGTGATTTTTCATTTCACATATCTTTGTTTTCCCATATTAGCCCCAGTTTTATTTGGAGCAATTAATTCCTCAGATTCTTTTTAGACTGCAACTTTTATGCTAATCCAATAGGATGACATCCAGCAGCTGCATGTTGCAGGGCACACACTCTGCTTTGGACCCTCGGCTCAGCAACTTCTTGGGAGTTTATTCTCTACATAAGTATAGAATTTTTTCTATCCACAAGTAGCTTGTGAATTACCTGGTGAAGGTTGTTTGAAGTGATGTACATCCCTGCTGCTATATACAGATATCAGGGAAATGGTAACAAATGGTTCACTGCTGGGCAGGGTGGCTGGAATCAAGAGCAGCCAGTGGAAGCACAGGTATGTGCAGACCTTGGTTCACTCTGCAGCAGCATCTGATGTTCCAGTAGATTCTCTGTCAAATAACACTTAGCTGTGATACCATAAGCCAAACAACTTCTCTTGCCTTACGGGTTTGCAGTGTGTTGTTCACCGGCTGCTTTCACCTGCTATTCTAGAAATAACTGCTTTTCAAGAACATCACCCTCATTGCAGTATCTGCTCTAGAAATAACTGCTTTTCAAGAACATCACTTTTATTATAGCAGCTGATACTGGGCTTCTTATTAAAGCAACACTTAGAATAAACACTTATGGATTTGTCCTAAAAAACTCTGGGTGATTTGGGTGCTTTTTGGGCTGAAGAGCAATAACCATTGCTGGCAATATAGCCCCTTGATTGTGGTCACTATGTTTGGGAAGGTTCTCTAACTGTAAAACATCATCTGTTGCCATGCTTGAAATGATCTGTAAAATAAATTGTTTTAATGGATCAAAAGGTTGGGTTATTTAATTTTGGCTGTGGCTTGCCAGTGCATAAATGGCCCTTGAGGAAAGTTTGTTCTCTTTAACAGATAAACTTTAAAAAAGAGATTATTCTATTAGCCTGGGTGGTAAAGGCAAGAGTATAGTTTACCTGGCAGGTTTTAAATGGATAGTTATGAGTTCGCTGTGACCAAAATATCAGTGGAAGTGTATCACAGGTGATCACTTTTTCTAATGTAAATCATTTAACATGGGTAATTTTCCTCTGTTGCCAATGCCATTAGTTATTTCAGAGGTAAAAAAAAAAAAAGGATGTTTTACTTTTCTTTTTTTAAATTTTACTAGGTACCCATAGCTTAACTTAATGATTTGTATAAGTGATAGTAATTGCTGAAACTACAGTTGAGTATTATTAGCTATAAAATGAACATGGTTATATGTCCAACACAACTAGCAAGGAACAGAAATGCAGTTGTATCCAAGAGAAAATAATTACAGCAATAATCAGTGTAATTCATGATAATGGCTGAATTGAATTTCACACCATAGCTCCAAGCACTTACATTTAATGAATGTAGTTTGTGCTTGTTTACTAAAAAGGTTTTTAGCAGAAAATCGATAATGTAACTTCAGTGTTTCTAATTGCAAATGCAATTTTTTAAAAAAGTAGTGGTTCAATACAGATTTTGTAGGGAAAATTAAGGTATGTAAGTGCAGCAAATGCTGTTGCTTTAATTAGGCTACCTGTACATTAGCAATATAGTTCCTTAATATTTATTTATTACTACATATTGATTAAAATTTGTTGGTATTCCATTTTTAAGACTAGTTAATGTAATGAACATTGAAACTTTTCAGTGAGTGCTGGCTGTGACTAAGCAGATCACTTTATAATGGGACTGTTCTCACAAAGAGGTGTTTTTACCTTAAAAGCATTATCATAAGAGCAAGGAAATATAGGCTGGTCTACAGAGGTGCTTTCCACATGATGAATACAAAAGATCTGCTGGTCCTTTACCTGTAATAGCAAAATAGATAAAGTGATGGGCACTTGGTGGTATAATTATAGTTGCTTAATTGGCCAAGTATATTCTTGGCCTCATTTGTGATGAGGAAAGCTGTTCATTTTGAAAATGACATGGAAGCCGAGGAATGTAATGTCATGCCAAATTAAGTTTTCAGTTTCATAGCCTAGATCTCCTAGAGCTTCAGAGTAAGGAGGTTGGCTGTGGTACGTAGAAGTTACGACATATACAACTCTAACAAGAATAGCCATAAATAATCCTGGAGACTGATTTATAGGGATGAACCCCACAGTCCTGCTTTTACTGAAGTCAACAGCAAATCTCCAGATTGTACTGGTGGTACATGGTGGCTGGCACATGTCTGAGGCTGGGAAATCTAAAAGAGTGAGGAGTGAAGGTAGAGCATTTTGTAAGCAGAAGTGAGGTAGAGCTCTTGGAAGTGGGTTTTATGGAGCTCAGCTACATGCAAAGAGAAGTTGCTTTTACCTGTGGGCTCTTTTTTACTCTTGGAGACATAGGTCCAAGTATTGCATTGATGGGGAAGGGGGAAGACCTGTGAATCCCTTCTGAACTTTCTCATACAAGTGACTGAACCACTTTTATAGTCTGCAGGGACAGCCTTTCATGTCTTAAAGATCACAGCCAGTGGAGATGTTTTGTCTTAAAATCATAGAGTCATAGTGTGGTTTGGGTCGGAATGGATCTTCAAAGGTCATCTGGTCCAAGCTCCCTGCAATGAGCAGGGACGTCTTCACATTGACGAGAAAGGAAGTAATTAAGTCATGTATCTTCCAAAAGCAAGCTGATATTCCAGCAGAGGGATGTCACTGCCCAACCAAGACCAATAATATGATAACCAGACTTAAACTGTGGCAGCAAATTAAGTGCAATTCACTGAGAAAATATAAAGCAATATGGAGGGATTTAAAAAATCAACCCAAATCACTCCAGATTTGTGCTCTGATTATTTTCTGCAGCTATCTGCCCTCACTGCTAGAACCAGTGTTGCATTTCTGCTGGGTTCAGTAAGGCATTTTACTCTACAAAAACAACTAGCTCCTTTCCAACCAATGATTACTCGTAATTATGCTTTCCCCTGCTATTATTCTAATAGACTGTCATGCTGCACAGAGGAGGCGTTTGGAGGCTGCTTTTATGGATGGACTGTTGGAACACTTAATATAGCTCTATTTTTGAATTATCAGGTTCTATCCTTTTGAAGTCTGTGTTAGTGGAACTCCTATTTATGAAATGTGCTGTGCTTAAAGGTTTGCTATTGATGAAGAGGTCCAACAGAGGCCTTTATTGTAAGTACTGTAGCATTCTCCCCGAGAAATAAATAGCCTTGCTAAAAGGTATGTTGTGTACCAAGGTTGCAAATTATCAGCCAAGCACCTTATAACTGTATACTTCAAAAATACCTTTCTGCTTTCTGTTTGTTCTCCTTTTCCACAACATGAGCGGTGTTTTTAAAAACACAGAAGGAAAAAAAAAACCCAACCTGTTTGGTCTTTAATTGGACAACATGCTCTCTATGTAACTCTTTAATATACACATATATCTTAGGGGAAGGTGCTGTTTACAGGTGTGTCATTCTCCACATGAAGTACTGCGAGTTTTTAGGGAGTTTTTAGCTTCCACTCAGTGAGTGATTCGAATTGCTCATTTATTGCAGAATTCCATCACTGTGGCAGCTACCTCAGTGCCTCCAAAGCTGTGAGCTGAGGATTACCCCCAAATTATTTAGGAAATGCTAATGGGAACAGCATCATACATACAGAAAAGAAGGAAAAAATCAGATATTTACAGTCACTAAATGTTTACAGTCAAAGACCAGACAGAAGGGATCTTTGTAGCTTTGTTTTCCTTTTGCGTTGAAATTACTCAGTTGTGCAAGGTGCTGCCTGCTCTTCTTCCCGTTTGAATTCAGCTCCCAAACCCTCTCTTTTATTCTGTTACTTGCTACTGCTCTGTACCTAGAGCTCTTTGGACCTAAAGTCAAAGTGCACTGGTAATATGATACACGTTGATTTCTCTGCGTGCTGCTGTGTTGTGCCTTGGTTTAAGACCAGAATAAATCAGAAGAATGCTATGTCAGTAGAATGTATTTCAGAAATTAACTGAAAATCTGAATTTTCCATTATTTACTTTTCTGTTATCATGACACACTGATCTCTGTGGAAGCTACTACATCCAGACATACTTTTCCTCTCCTCGGGAGCTTATCCTTAGCCTGCCTTTGCAGACCTGGGGTGCTGTGCCGGGACTGGGGACCAGAGCTCCCTGCGTACTCCAGAACCTGGGGCTGGCGAGGGACCCGAAGTGTCAGGATGGGCCCCGCCAAGTGGCTTGATCCCCAGACGGCAAGGAGTGGGCATGTGAAAATGCAGATGTAGCGGGTGCTGGCTCGTGGAGGGGGCTTACATTTAACACAACAAGTAAGGCAAGTCTTGCTTTAAAGTGTTTATCCAGAGTTTTCCAGTTGGAACCGTAATGTATCAGAACCTTGACTTTGTACTCCCTAATTCATCTTTACTTCTGTATTTTACTATTACCGATAGCTTTCCCCTTAAGCCTGTCTATTTGCTAGTAGATTTGACAGATGACAGCTACTCTTTGGGATGTTAGATGGCGTTTGTATGGCTATGATGCCAGGAGCGTTCTGAGCGCTGGTGTTGCATATTTATTGATCTCCATATTCCCAATAATCTGATGCACGTCACATTTGACAACATTATGTGGAGAGGTCAGCTGTATGGGGCTAATGAAACTGTTTCAAAGATGGATGTTGTTTTCCACAACATTAACCTTGCAAATAGCTGTCACTAGTGCATTTCACTATGGGGCTTGGCGTTTGAGAACCTCCCTTTTTTTATTGTTGATGTTAACATTAAACAAAACCTGAAGCCATTAAACCTCAGTATTTATATACGATAGAAAACATGGACGACATGGCATCACTCCAAATGAAAATCTTATTAACAGCACACGGTGCTTGTGGCAAAGTCCCGAACAATCTGGAAATTGGTTTGGCTGTCTGAAATGTTTGACAGATTAGCTAAGGATGATGTAAAAGGACTGAACAGGGAACAGCTGAATTCTAAGGATTAAAGTGGCAAATAGAAACCCCTGATGTAATCAAAAAGCACATTGCACTTTCATATTTTACTGCACTACGACTATTCTCACCAGGAGCTTATTACATTCAAGGCAATGTAAAATTTAGATTACCCTTTTATTTTTAAAGTATTTCATGTGTAATGCTATGAGGAAGCACTCCATTTCTAAGGAGCAATCTTGAAGTTCTTTTGCCTTAAAAACTACTGTTATGGTGATTTAAATATTTAATTGTAGGTTTTCTGCTACATTTGCACAGTTGTAGATTTTCGTGCCTAGGCACTTCAGAACGGGATCCTAAGGGCGATAAAAATAATCCTTGGAGGCCCCTTTTCCACACTACAGTGTTTTAGAACAGTTGTAGTAACTCTTTTTGGATGTCATACTGCATCTTTGGTAATGTAAATTTTGCACATACTTACGGAGCACAATTCCAAATATGATTTTGATAGGCAAGCGATTTAGAAAATGCTTATGTTGGCCATCTGAGTTGTGAAGTGCCACATATTTTTACAGCCTCTTCTGGGACTTCAGTGCTTTTTAAGGGAGAAAGAGAAAAACTTCAACCCTCGTCCTGGTCTGGCAACCCATGATTACATTTTAATATTTTAAAATGCAGTCAGTAAGTGTTAATATAAAGCCCATTCACAAAGGGTAAGAGTCTGACCTATGCAGAGAAGCTGGTAAGGAGTAAAGGTCAGATGACTGTGATAAGCATGGCTGAACGTGGTCTCATGAGGTCTCTACAGTGATGTGAGCTGGAGCTGTTGCAGCGTCCCTGTGGAGTAATAGGTACTAAGGCTGCTTTTGGTAGCAGCATGCCCTGCTCACCAGTGGTCAGTGCAGTCCTCAAACATGAAGCAATAGTATTGTTGTTTAAACTTGCTTTAATAAAGTCATGAACATTCATCCAGGCTCTGCTTGTAGGTAAGACTTGCCCCTAAGCAAGGTGGTGGTGGTGTTCAGATCATGAGCTGATACAGGCACCAGAAGGGCACCTCCAGTTGAGCTTCACAAGCTTCATATGGGGTTTGAACACCCCAAATTAAAGGGTAAAAAAGGTCAGATGAGAAGGGAAAGACCTAAGGCAACCCTTTAAAAAATGCTGTCTAGGATGAGTTTATAATAGGTTGTAATTCATTTAAGTTATTGTAAGCTCTCCAAAAGCAAAATGTTGTCTCTAACCTAGTCACCTGGACTATAGGCGCACTCAGAGGGGAGAGAGAAAGCTTTGGAGGGCAGCACATGGGTCAGGATGGGAGGAGCTGCTGTGTGAAGGCATCTTGTGACTATAGATCTAGAATAGCTAAGGCGGATGCTTATTTCAGACCAAAAAGCCAAAGAGGTGGCAACCACCCAGTAAACTACAAGAGTATTTGTTTCTATAGAAACTTCCAGATTAAGTGTTCTTCAGGCTCATTTTGAGAGTTTTCTTACGACATGGTCAGACAGGAAATGTACTTTTTATTTCCTATTTATTTTATAGCACATGTTCTAATATGCAATTTGTTTCTTAAAAGTTTGTTAAGAATGCAAATATTCACAAGTCATAAAAAGAAGGTCTCTCCCCTCAGTTTCTGGCAGTTTCTTTGCTGTCTGCATTATTTATTTAGTGACTTAGTATAGGGTCATGGAGAGTTTCTCTAGAAGTAGAATCTAATGCCAAGTGAGTGTTGTAAAGGGAGTAAAACCAGATGATTTATATTTATCACATCACTTAGTAACACTTAACATTGCTAATTGAAAAAACATCCTCCTGTAATAATTCTCAGGTTGCACAGTACCATTATCCTACGAGGCTGTGCAAAAATGCAATCCACTTCCATAACATGATTTCTGATATTGCTAAGCTCACACGCTATGAAATATTAAGTAAAAAAGAATCAAGCTAAACCACCACCTTTTTTACTCTAAAAGCTAATGAACTATGATTTCTTTTTATTTGTCTTTTGGGTTTAAAGCCTCCAGACCTCATTTTCTAGCTCTTTCTTTTTTTTTTTTGAATCCAGGAGAGCTGGTTTATTTTTCTAAAGAAAATAGAGAGAGGTCAGCAGAGCCTCTCACAAATACAAAGGCTCCAAGAGCTTGGGCTTTAAGATTTCAAGTGATTATGACACAAACAGCTCGAGCACTGTCAGCAATGCTTTAGGGGGTTTAAAAGATGTATCATCTCTTTAAAGATGTTAACATAACAGATGGGTCTCCTTGCTGTAGAAATATACATTGCTGTACTTGAAGTTACGATGCTACCACAATGATGAACCTGTTGACTGTCGAATGCTCACAGTCTATCCTGGGATTTGGATCAAGGACCACATTGTTTTGCTTGGCTTTCCCATTGACCTGGGATATTTTTTTGCCCTCCTTCTTTTCGGTGAAGTAGAAATTCCACAGTTAGAAGGTGGAGCCTGGATGTCCCCCTGGGCAAGCGCAGTTTGGGCAGGGTGGCTCTATTGCCAATGGGACATAAAGGTAGGGCATGGCCAGAATTACTGCTTAGATGCCTGGTATGAAGGCTCAGGTACCCGTTTTCAGGTGGGTCATTTGGCCTTGGCTGCCATTTGGAGCAAGGCTAAGAGTTGTATCTCTGTGTCTATAACAAGGTGCTGCAACGCTCTGCCACTACATGCTTAAAGACTCAGAAACACCTGACCTTAATATCACTAATGCCTTCAAAATAATGCTTAAGTGGGACTTCGGGGGTGGAATAAGTCTAGTCCTAGACCTCTGGACAGCATCAAATTTAATCCTTAGGGAACCTCATCTGTGCCTCAGAACTGCAAAGTGCCGTGCACTCTACCCTGATTGTTCAGTAACTTGCAGAAATGAGCCCATATAAAGCATTAAAGAACTTTAGAGCCCTGCATTTGATTGCGTGGAGTTAGAGAGAGAGGAGAGATGTGAATAGCAGCCACAAGACCTAGGCCACAGACCTGAGTTAATGGGGAATTTTAAGCAGAAGCTCATCCTGCTGGGAGAAGTGGGAGTGCTGCTGGGGTAAAGATTGCAGGATTCATATCAGCATCTTTGAAAGCCAGAAAAATTAATTGTTCATAAAGACAGGATTTGTTAGTTGGTTGTCTAAAAAATAATGTGTGAGCTGCTATTTATGGTCAAGTGTCAGCACAACTGTGTGAATCCTGAGCTTTGCCGTTTCTCCTTGGCATCATCTCAAGGATGCCCATCGAATACCCGCTCATGGATGCTCAGATCTGCTGGATGCTTCGCTCGTGGGTGCTGGCTCAAGAATCAGGACCTGGCAGTCAGGTGAGAGGATAGGCCGATCCCATCTCTGATAGAAGAGGAGGTTCTTGCCAGTGAAGCTGTGGCTGCCCCATCCCCGAAGTGTTCAAGGCCAGGTTGGATGGGGCTTGGAGCAACCTGCTCTAGTGGAGGGTGTCCCTGCCCGTGGCAGGGAGTTGGAACCGGATGAGCTTTAAGATCCCTTCCAACACAAACCAGTCTGGGATTCTCTGATTCTCAGTTTATGTTTGTATCAGGGATGATTTTCATACGAGAAAGAGGATTTAAGGAGGTCAAAGAATCATAGAATAATTTGGGTTGGAAGGTTCCTTCAAACGTCAGCTCCACACATCATATGTGTATGTGCTTATATGACATCAACACAAATTCCCACTGAATTTTAAATCAAAAACTTTTGGTTTTGAGTTTCAAAATGTAAGTTAAGATATTATTTTGTGAGCTTTGACTGGATTGTATATTTTTAGCCTAGTTACCTGAAAAGTTGAAGCTTGCTCTCCAACGGTAATGTGGGATAGGGAGTTGAGGACATGCACATGTGGTGGGCAGCACGATGGGAAAGC
Source organism: Strigops habroptila (assembly GCF_004027225.2). Taxonomy (NCBI): domain Eukaryota; kingdom Metazoa; phylum Chordata; class Aves; order Psittaciformes; family Psittacidae; genus Strigops; species Strigops habroptila. The sequence goes on from NC_044281.2 coordinate 78,458,406, forward strand.
TTGCACTAAGAAAAGTTTGGGGATGTAAGGATACACGTCATTAATCTGAGTAGCCTCAGTTTTTCTTGTTCTACCATTAAGGACAAGTGTGTTATTATTTTCATAGCATTTTATATCTCAGTAGTAATAGTTGAATTTAGCGTGCTATGCTGCAATATGACATTGTGTTACACCATAGCTGTAATAGTCCATTAATTTAATATATATATTTAAATACTCAAAGACTAACTAGGACTGGTTGAAACATTATTCTTTTGCAATAATGTTTTTATTCTTTTGCAGTATTCTTTTGCATTATTATTTTGAAATAATATTTCCTGTTTGGTTTACAGTGAAATGCCTTACAATCTCGTTACCTTCAGAATTACATGCTTCAGGAAGAAAATGCCTAATGTGAAATGAAGATGTTGGATTTGCCCAACTGGTTCAGAGGAAAGTATGAAAAGCCTGCGGATGGGAAATTGAATCCTAGAATGGTTTGGGTTGGAAGGGACCTTAAAACTCATTTAGTTTCAACTGCCTGCCACGGGCGGGGACACTTGCTAGACCAGGTTGCTCCAAGCCCCATCGTGCCTACCCCGTAGATCCTCCAATAGTCCCTAAGATTTATGGATTAACTGAAATCCTGTGAATCAGGACTGCGTATTACTTCAGAAATGTTTGCTACTGATGGGTGAGGGTAGCAAATTTTAAGCAGTCTTTCAGAAGTTAGAAAACGTGGAAGGTGGGAAGAGAAGACTTGCCGTTCACATCTGCGAGCACAAGCCTGTGAAACAAGTGCTTCTGCCAGCTTCATGCTCAATGGAGAGAGAAGGTGAAGCCCCAACATAGCCTTCAGCACGGTCTTCACCAGAGCAAGTGGTGTGGGGCACAGAGGGAGTGTGGCAGAAGTGGACTGATGGTGAGGAGGATGCTGCTGACACTGATGCAAAGTTGGGGGGGCAAAGCAATGCTCTGAGATTAGAGCGCAACAGAAAAGGACCTGCTGTGGCTATTGGGATGTCTGCCCTGTCTGTGTCATGCTCAGAGCATGGAATCAAGGGCAGTTCCCCAGCCAGGCATTGAGTCAGGGGAGGAGGAAGAAGAGAAGAAGGAGGCAGGAGACTCGGAGATTCTTGCCCATGTCCTCTTTCCAGGCAGCTTGGTTTTACAAATGGAGCCCCTGTAACAGGGACAATATAATACAGAGAATTACAGCACTGGCTTTGTGTTGGTATTTTTTGCTCTGATACTACTAATGGTTGGATCTACACATGCAAAAGGTTCTCCCAGGCACTCGGAGCCCCACTCTGATGAGCACGCTAATGTAGAACAAGTGATGTAGACCTGCTGCCTGTCCTGCTGCGGCCTTCATTGGCCAGGATGGGACCCCAGTGTGCGGAGCTGAGCAGGGTGGAGCCATAACTGGAGATAGCTCTGGTGCCCCAGGGGTGGGCTCAAGCTGACACCCAGCAGAGGCAGAGCACAGCTTCCCAACCACCAGCCTCCCACCATGGAAATGCAAACCCTTTGTGCGTTATTGGGTTTGATTTTTCAATATCGCAGCCTGCTTATAGTTAGCAATTGCAGCAAACTGGCTCTTAAATGAAGGTTAAAGGCCTTGATGAAATACAGAACACCTCAAACAGGCAACCTAAATTTTTGCCATTTTAAACTTTGCATGGCTGGCATGCTAGAGCAGTCACCCAGGTTAATGAGCTGTGAGTTTAAATAGCGATTGAAGAAGGCGGTTATAAATATAGAGCAGTTTGCTTTTTGCCTTCCTGTTGCTTTCCCGGGCTTCTGAAGGCCTTCCACTGATGGAGAGCTTTTAAATTCACATTTTGGCCCCCACCACAGGTGATAAACAAAGGTTTCCCATTGCTATGACTCGGGTCAGTGCTGCAGCCTTAGCGTCAATCCCGCTGCCTGTAATTACACACAAAAGGTTACTGGGATCCACAGCTAATTTGCAGCCTCTGTTTAGCAGAATTTAATAGCAGGTATTACTGGTGCAGCAGTAATTAAGGACCTTTGTCAATAAGACGGAATAGATGGCCACACTTTGTTGTAATCAGTGGACTTTTGAGAACCCAGAGGAGTGAAAAGCAGTAAGAGAAGCAATCCATTTTGCGAATAACATGGCTGTCCTTTCACCCCCCCCCAACTCCCCCTCCCTCCTGAAACCAGCAATGGAATAATAATTCCCCCAGGCAATGAAAGTACCGGAATAAAAGTACTTACCCTCCAGTCTGTGATTTTTTTATTTATTTATTTTTTCTTTAAACTTTTTATTTACTCTACTGTGCTTTTTATTCGCTTCAGGCTGCGTTTGATGAAGTATTGTTTAAACAGTGCCGAGCAAAATGGATATAGGGAGATGGAAAATAAGAAAGAGGAGGAATTTTAACCAGGTGGATATATGCATTTGCCTTTAAGGTGGACGCTGTTCGGTTTATCAATTATTTCCTTTGGATTTCTTTTTTTCTTCTAAAAAAGAGAAAGAAATGACAAAAACAAGTGGCTTGGTGAAGAGGTGGAGAGAGTCATTTAGAGCTGTCTCTGCACAGAGCCGTTCAGCTGTAAATGGGTCGCAAACAACAAGCGAGAAGTGAACTTGGCGTAGCATTGTAACCCCCTCTTCTTCCCCCCCCCCCCCCCTTTTCCATCACTAATGTACCAATGAATGGCCTGGCACAAGGCTGAGAGCCCACCACACACACACACACACACACTGGTGGATGGGGGGAGCGTGGGGAGGCTGGTATGACACAATTCAAAGAGTGCTTTAAGGTGTACACTCCTTTCAGTAATTGGTGAAGAAGCTGCATTTCACTCACTGCTTTTAATAGCGGTTTGAGTACTGGCTCTTTATGAAGGCTCTCTTTTTTAAAGCAGCTTTAACTATACCCTTTCTGTCAGTAATGTCTGAAAAACTTCTACCTTTAATCATTCCTGGATCAGGCAGCAAACAAGCAGCTCCTTTTCCTTTTTCAATTACATGCTGGATATTCAGCACACATATAAAAAAGAAAAAAAGAGGGAAAAAAAAAGGCAGCATCTTGAGCCTATCATGTATTAAATACAGCTCTTTGCTGCTGCATTAAAATAACACCAAGGATCTGGCTTCAGCCAACAAAAGCCAGATATATAAAGTTAAAGCTGCAGTCCTCTTTTTTATCTGCTCCATTGTGATAAGGCATTGTAGTGCTCTTAAAACAGTGGGACTTTTTCTATATATCTCATGGGCAATGATACTTAGCTAAGAGATCCTGACCTTTCAGATTCTGAGACCCATGGCAAATTTTTTACAGCATCTTATGGATGGGCTTTTGGTGCTGTTCCTGTGAGGCATTGCATTTATGGTTTTGCACTTCTAATTCAAGAACAGAGCGAGGTACGAGCCAACTGGTGCTCTGGCTTAGTCTTTTGAAGGTCCACAACTTGATGGAGGTCCACATCTTGATGGGGTTATTTATACAGGAGGACATGGTCTAGGGTGATGCACCCCTGCCTGTGGCAGGAGGGTTGGAACTGGACGATCTTAAGGTCCTTTCCAACCCAAACCATTCTATGATTCTATGATTCTCAGTGGACACTTGCCCGTGATAAAGGGATCACTTCAAAGGAGGACCAAGCTTAAGATATGAAGGAGGTTGAAGGTCAAGGCTGGTATAAATCAGAGGAACCATGAGAGAAGCACCATATCTTCCCAGATGTTGGTCATCCTTAAAGTAGTTGTCTGGGTCTTTGGCAGATTAAATCTGCACAAGGAGAGCATAGTTGACATAATGAAGTCTTCTGGTCTTCTCTCCTCTTTGGTTGCAGAAAACGTCATTTAGGATATATGCATACATATATTACAGCTCCAGCGGGAAGCCTGGTCTGAAAGGAAGGGGTCAGGCTGGATTGATCTAACAGTGCTGGAGAAATTAATTCCACAGCCAAATCCCTAATCCCCAGCACTCACGTGTTGTACCCTGGCAATCATGAACAGTATGAGCTCAGAGTACAGTTGCTTTGGTGGTTCATGGGCAGAGGTTCCTCATTCTGTTTATTACTTTGAAGACTCAGTCTGAGACTGAATTACTTGTAGGCTGGGAGCTGATTTGCATTGGTCAAAGTTCACTGTAGTATTTCAGCCTGAAACTTGACGAGAAAGAGAAAAGAGAAAAAGAAAGAAAAGCACTTTTCAGTGAGCACTGCACATGATGCTTCTGACACCACCAATCATCCTGGTGGACCAAAAAGACCTCTTCCCACCTGCTAAGTTTCCATACATTTTGAGGAGTATATATCCTCAAATGAGGCAGTAGCATAGGTGGACTGGTGAATCCTTTTAGTAAAATGCAAGATGATGATCATGGCTGTAGGGTGGAATGAGAAGAACCCAACCCTTATTGAAAGGCCACAGGGTTATAATTTCACATGTAGATACATAAGGGATGAGGATTGCTTTGGGCTAGAGATGGTTTTGGATGTTTTAGTGTTTTCATACAATTCTCCCATTAAGCCAGTCCTCTGTGGTGTTTGTTGGCTGAGCTCAGCTGAACCCAGCTGAAGACCCAGTTTATTGTCTTGGATTCGGATGATGGGTCTGAGAAAGTAAAAAGCGATAATCTCATTTTCAAGGAGGAGACTGAGGAATTGATTCTGAGTTTTTTATATTAGTGTTAATAAATCTGCTTGCACAGGTGAGCAGCTACCAGTGTATCAGTCTGTAATCTGGCCAAGGGAAACTAAACCCTAGTTGTGCAGAAAGTCTGTGATAGTGCTGGGAATTGTATTCAGTATTTTTGAGTCAATATTCTGGTACCATAGAGCATATTTATCATTTCTCTCAGCAGAAGACCAACAAGCCATGGAAGATGCAGGGGAAATTCTGGAATGTGTTAGAGAAGGGAAAAGAGGATGTATACAGCCCTTGGTGGATGCAGTTTACAGCAGTGTTTTACAGTCTTCTCGAGGAAAAGGAGGTCTGCTTGAGTGAATGCAAGTAGAATCTGAATAGAAACTTCTTGAAAGTAAAGTCTTTAGTAACAATTAGGTGGAGAATCACATACAGAGGTTCCCTTCTGATAGATGCTGGTTTAGTCTGCAATGGATAAAAATGAAGAGATAATATCAATGGAGAAGAATGTTCTTGCATGATAATGGTGTCCTGCTGCTACCCTATCCAGGACATTTATTTTTAGGGCAGGAGCCATTGATCTGTAAGGATATTTGCCATTGCTTTGTAGGACAACCCTGCAGGTAAACAGATATAAGATCCTGTGATGGTGAGTTAGAGTAATTAGATCTACTAACTTCTGTGTTGGTGGGGATCTAAAGTAATCTGGGATGACGATTGTGATAAGGCTCTAAAACCAGGGCTTATTTCTGGTCTTGAGTGTCGTGGTTTGAGCCCAGCCGGTAACTCAGAACCACACAGCCGCTCGCTCACTCCCCCCCCCGCCTTCTTCCTCCCCCCGCTCCCGGAGGGATGGGGAGGAGAATGGGAAGAATGTAACTCCCACGGGTTGAGATAAGAGCAGTCCCGCAACTAAGGTATAACACAAAACCACTACTGCTACCACCAATGATAATAATGATTAGTGAAATAACAAGGGGAGAGGATACAATTGCTCACCACCCGCCGACCGATACCCAGCCCGACCCGAGCAGTGATCTGGGCCTTCCGGGTAACTCCCCCCGGTTTATATACTGGGCATGACGTGCTGTGGTATGGAATACCCCTTTGGCTAGTTTGGGTCAGGTGTCCTGTCTCTGCTTCCTCCCGGCTTCCCCTCCTCCCTGGCAAAGCATGAGACTGAGAAAGTCCTTGGTTGGAATAAACATTACTTAGCAACAACTAAAAACATCGGTGTTATCAGCGTTGTTCCCAGGCTGAAAGTTAAAAAACACAGCACTGCACCAGCTACTAAGCAGGAGAGAAATGACTGCTATAGCTGAACCCAGGACACTGAGATATTATCACTTGAAGCTAATGGAATCTGTGCAGGTACAGAGGGCAGAATATAGCCAGATGTAGCCCAACCTGATCAGAAGGGTGAAGCAAAACTGATCTTTTCAGGACTGTTCTTCTGAAGCTTTGTCAGTAAAAGCCAGAAGGCAAAAGATAAATATGAAGGTCTGAGGTTCAAAGGTTAGTTATTTTCCTTAAGGGAAAATGTATCTCCTGCAAGAACAGTTGAAGGTTAGTGTTTAATAGGTCACAGTCTTTAACCTTTCTTTGGTGCTCTTTGGTCATTTGATATCCAAGCAACTTTGCTATAAATGCAAAGCATGTTACATAAAACTTCAACAGATACAAACCTGTATGCTAGAAATGTGACAGGAGAAAGAACATGTATTTAATGAACCTGGTTGAGAAAGGTTCATTTCAAGGTAGATTTGTTCACAAAGTCTGATGTCGCTCCTCTCTCATTTCAGTCTTCTCCCACCTGACTTGCACCCAGTAATGGCTGATATGAAAGGCAAGAGGCTGGGGTTGGCTACAGCCCTCTGGCACAACAGCTCACCCATTGCTCCTGCCAGGTGTGTTCCCTGGCACATCCCCTGCCTCAGCCCAGTGGTGAAGTCCATCGACTGAACCCATAAAACTCCCATTCCTGTGTGTTGCACTAACTTTGCCGTTCTTTGCATTTCAAGGCATTGATGTCTTCTTTGAACCCTGCACTGGGTGATGCCTTGGGCTGTCCACTTTGCAGCTTCATTAGGCTGATGTGGTGAACATGCATGTGGTTCTATACTGGTTTTAACATGAAGATAAAAAAGTGTGAACATACAGCCAAGGGTCTGCAGGCTGGCTTCTCCATGGGGGAGCAACTGAGTGTGAGGAATTGAGGTATGTCCTAATCTAAACTCCACTCAGGCTCAGAGTTTCCAGTGTCAGCAGAGAAGTCCACATGGTCCAGTGGGAATTTCACAAGTGCTCGTAGTTTCCGAGAGTGCTTTGCCTGAGAGTGTTTGTGCTCATACATGTGTTAACAGTGGTTTGCTCATTCTGACTAAAATAGCCCTCAAACCTATTAAGTAGCTGAGCTTTTTGAGGGGAAAAAAATAACTGGGACCATCTAATCTGAATGTCCTCAACTGCTGTTAGAGTTGGTGGGAATGGAAAATGACCTTTGCAGGATTTGTCCTTCAAAAAATATAAATAGATTTGAGGTTAAAAGACAAATATGTTCCCCCCAAAACCTGTGCCGGCTCAGAGACCTGTACAACCTACAGTGCGGGTAGGGACTGAATTAAGGGGTTCAGTTTTAAACACAGCTGATTTTGGAGAGGGTTGAATTTTGGGTGACTCAGATCTTGTAGGTTTTGCCCATATTCAGGTATTGAAACAGGCTGCCCAGGGCAGTGGTGGAATGACCATCCCTGGAAATGTTCACAGACCATGTAGATGAGTCCCTCAGTGACATGGGTTAGTGGTGCCCTTGGCAGTGCTGGGGTAGGGATTGGATTTGATGTTCTTAAAGGTCTTTCACAACCTGATTCTATGATTTACCGAAGAGAAAGAAAACATTGATTTGGCCAATAATGTAGCACTAACACTCTGTTCTAATTGGTTTCAGCTTTCAGAGTGCTTTTTTAAACTTCAGTGTGTTCCCCAGATGGAAATGACACTGTCAGCTTATTTACAAGGGCCGTTTATGCCTAACCATGGAGATAAGGCCAGTCTCTCTCCCTTCTGCAGTGTGCTGGGATCAGAGCTGAGGAGCTGGGGTCAGATCTATCCCTCAACTCACAGGTCTTGTCCATGCAAGGATTTTTAATTTTTTTTTTTTTTTTGCCCCAATCCTGCATTTTTAATATAAATAAAAAACTTGATCTCTGCCACTGGGAAACTGCATCCCATTTTTTTTCCTAACAGAAAAATGGGAATAGGTTTCCTTTAACTAGTGGAAGGGTCTAGACTCTAAAAAGGTTTTTATTATTGTGTGCCTGGGGTCCTTAGTTTTAGACATTTATCTTCTGGGAAACCAGTGGGGAACTAGAAAGGCAGTATTTTGCAACTCCTAGACCCCCAGCTCTAAATAATGACTCAAAGCTGAAATTGAAGCAGGTGCATCATCTTCTTCATTGTGTCACTTTTAGCACAGACATTATACTTTATGGGCTTCCGCTATCAAAACAGTTTGTGCAACGGACCCTAAAAATGGGGATGCATCAATCAATCAGTCACGCTTTATTGCTTCAACTTTCTTTACAGCAGGCTTATAAGCAATATTATAATACACAATAAGAAACACAACAGAATACAAATGCATTTTAATGCAGTGACATTTCTGTGTATTTACTTCGAGGTCTGTAGCTGCACTTTTAGGAATATCTCAGAGCATCAGTCACACCAAGCTGGATGCATCCCTGGTATAACCTCATTGATTCTGCCCTGCCCGACCAGCTTGGAGGGGTGGATTCAGTCAGCTGTGGTGGCTTGCATGGATTCCTGGGGTAAGTCACACTATAGCTGTGCTGGTGAATAGGATGGTTCATGGCGTTTAAAGAGGACTGAAAAACAGAGCGCGGTGGCTGTGCAGGAAACCAAGCAGAGGGCTGGTTTTGCTGTGGTCCTGTACCAGAACCATGGGTTCTTCATCCATCAGTGGGATGTTTTTACGTTCTGGATTTGGGATGTGTGACCGGTACTCCTTACTCCTGACTGCTGGAGTTTTAGCCCACATTAGGAGGTCCTTGTGTATAACAGTTCTTACTGGGAATTGCAAGGGTTCCTTTTGCTCTTTCCAGTTGTTTGGCTTCTGTGGTGTGGAGATCTCTCATAGGTTTTCAGTAAACTTTATGTGTAGGCAATAGTTTTGTCCTCAGCAAGGACAATTTTGTGTGGGACAGATATACATCTATAGTGACACTGAAATAAATGCAAATGTAAGTATGACCAGCTTTATAGAAATATGAGCAAAATCCAGGAATATTAAAATGTGCAAGTGAACGAGTCGCCATCTATGGATTATTACTTGCTTATTGTATGAAAACTTTGCAGTCTAGGCCTCAGGCTTTAATATGAATATGTTGTTTTGAGATGGAAGTGGTTAATCCAGATGACTGGATCCATGTTAGTGCTTACATCAGGCAGACACACAAATAAATCTTACCTTGAAGCTATATGCTGACATCTGCATAACTTTCTCTTACCACCCAGTTCTCACGCAGTTTGGAAGAGTAAATTAGAAAAGGTGATTTAGGAATAAAAAAAATATTAGGGTGAGTAAGAATAAAAAGGATTTGTCTCTTCAACATAAAATTCTCTGGGTGTATTATAAAAATGTGCAATATAGAATTTGATACTTCAATTCTTTTAAAGAGGACCAAAGTTTTAGGTAATGTTGTAATAAAAGTTGTTTGCAAATATGTAACCAGCATCTATTCTGCAAAACAGAGTCTTTTATAATACTTGTCCCTTCCCCAAATACTCATGTTGTTTATATCAGCTCACGGAGTTTATTATAGTATTTGTAGTGGAAATCCCTAATTTGATATTTCTCTAGTGAGTTTAATGAGCCTGAAAAGTGACATTTAGAGCTAGTTTTCTCTTTGTGCTTTGAAAAATGAAATACAAGTAGTTATCTGTTAAATGAGATAATTGCATCGCTACTTTGCTAAAGGCACATATTAGTGATTTTTAGCTTGTTTCACTTAATTAAAGCTTTACAAAATGTAGAGTGCCAAACTGTTAATAGGCCTGTTGGAACAGTTAGTGAGACTGTGAAATAAAACCAGTTGTTCTAAACAAGTCACAAAAAGAGATTGATGAAATGGCTGGCAGCTCCGACATAAATTTAAGCCTTGGCTGCATTAGAGCAAATGTAATAATAGCAGCAAGTAACCAATATTTTTAATTTTACTGATCTTTCTGCAATAATTATAAGGAACTTTTAATGTCTGTAATTAGAATGTTAGAGATAGGGCGACTTAGACCAGTGCTGCACGCTGAAAAATTGGATACTTACCATAATTGAAAATTAATCACTTTTCATTACCAGGAAGGGATACAGTTATTATTTTGAATGGGCTGAGATACATCATATTAATTATGGGCAAACAAATTCACATATTTGAAGTTAGTGACTTTGAGGCCAGCCTGGGCCAGAATAATCTCGGCTGAGGTTATATACTGGGTAATGAAAATTGGGATATGTTTGTTGGACTTGTAATTGCAGCCCAGAACTGTGCTTTGCTAAAAGTTCTAATCAGAGGATCACTGAATTTTATCAGTCACCCCTGCGGTGAACAAGCTTTGGGCATCATGGTTTTAAACATCTGGATGGGCAGAATCACCTATAAAGCCAGATGTAATCCAAAATAAATGTATGTAACTCTCCTCTGAGCAGGTTTGAGCAGTGAGGCAAGGAATAACCTACAAGGTTTGTTACATGGGCAGAAAATGGTGCAAGTACTGTTAACCGTTCTGTTTGGTGGTTGTGCAGAGGTAATGGGAGTGTATGGAAAGTCAGCTCCTCACCCCACATCAACAGTGAAATCTCTGGAGTTCAGGAAAGTTTGATCTCCCTTGCAGATCCACTGGGGAGAAGGCAAAGGCAGCTTGTAGAAGAAAACAGTTTTAGGCATGTTACTCTAATGAAATTGTTTATTTTGTGGGCTGGCAGGAAGCATAGTCCAAGCAGGGAAATCCCTAGTAATTGAGGATGGTACCAGAAATAGCATTTCTAGACTGGCAGCAGTTTCACATGGAAAAGTAATTTGAAAAGCTAAGTTTTTCAGATGAAAATGTGGATGAAAAGAAGGGTTTTTTTTCTGTTTTGATGAAAAAGGTCTCATTTCTTTTTAACCAGCCCTGCTCTTTAGCTGCGCGTATTCTCTGACACCGGATTTATGACTTTAACCATCATGTGTGGCACCCTCAGCACCCTACAGTGCCTTCGTGTTTAAAAGGTGGCATTTTATGCTCAAAAGGTGATGTGAAAATGTCACCATCTTGCTCAACAGTTCTTCTCCTTGTGCATCTGTCACCAATTCCAGATGCTGAATGCAGGGGCAGCAGGCAGAGAGTCTGCTCGAAACCTGATTTTGTAAGTAAGTCTGCAATAGTGTCTTGCCCAGTTATGAATTTCCCAGAAAAAAACCTAGTTTTAGGAACAATAGATGAGCATGAGCGTGAGAGGGATGCTCTCCTTCTCCTTGGCTCTAATAGCTCTGTTCTGGCTGCAGAAGAAGAGGTAAAATAAAAGCATTGGCTGTCCTTGTGTTTCCATATGCACAGCTGTACTGCCCACCTATGCACGTTCCTTTCCTGTCATTAGGCTGAGCAAGGATGTGGCTGCTCATGACTGGGTGATTGATGTCAAATGTAGCAGCAACATTAGATTTGTCTGAAACGGACAAAGAAAAGCATTATTCACTGTAAAAATCTTGTCTAAAGTTCCCATCTAGCCGGTGCTGTTCCTAAATTACATTTGTATGAATTTTAAAATGTATTTTTTTTTAAACTTCTTGGTTCATGATTGTTCCCAAGGTCACGAAATCAGAAAGCTGGGACCTGAGGCTTGTTAAATCTGGTGGTGAAAAATGTGCCTGTAATATATCTTCATATTTGCAAATGTATTTTATTGCTGTCCATATCCTGTGAGAAAAATCCAATGTTCTTAAAAGACAAGCACTGCTTGTTATATAGACACTTATTAATGTTTATTAGAAACTCATTTCACTAACATCCATGGCTTTATTGGAAGTTCCTTAAGTAGCAAATCCAATTTCCTTTCTTATGCTTGTGCTTACTTAATTAACATCAAAAATTGAATGAGGCAAAACAAAAAGTTTGATATTCATTTTAATAAGTTATATAAAGTTAGCGTAATCTCATTGAGGACATTCTTCATTGCTCCAACTGCATACACAAAGTGCCTTTGCAGCTGTTTATAGTTTTACAACATATAGGTTAGATAACCTAGCAACTAATGAGACAAGCAGGAGAAGAAAGGAATGAATTTTCCAATAAACCCTTTACAGTCCGTGTTCTGGGGATACAGGACTACGTGCTGTGTGCTAGTGTGTGCTTGGCAGGTAGCTGGAGATGCTTTGACATAGAAAAGGGCTGGGATATAATCGTGGGAGGAGATGTTTTGCAGAAAAACCTTCAGAAAGCAATCAAAGAACCACATGGTATAATGCTTATAAGGACAGAAAGCAGGAATCTACAGCATATTTCCCATTGCAACACTTTTGGTGTGTGCATCCTCCCGCCCTGCAGTGAGTTCAGCTTGACACATGCACCAGTCTAACACATGCACCCTCTCTGGCATCTCACCCTTACCAAAATATTTACCTGATCATGTGATGTCTGTTGACCTTAGAACAAGCGTTATCATATTGGAAAGTAATGATAAAAAACCCACCGTACTACAGTAAAGCTATTATAAGCTGTAGTGTTTGTGCCATTACTGGGGAATATGGTATTGATTTTTTAATAAATTATGCCATAGCCTACATTTTTGCCTTAGGTTAACATTTAACACCATAAGTAGAAGAAATGTACAATGTTATACTGATATCAGAACAAGATTTACCCAAGCACACACTTCAGCACATGCTTTAAAATCGAGTGGTGGGGCCTTGGTCACCTTCATTTGAGATGGTCTCCTCTTCCCTGGCTCCTGGGCAGGGTATGAAGACAAAGAGGAGCAGCAGCGTAACCCTAAGTAGGTTTGATTGCTCTGCTGCCCTGTTTCTCTTCCAGATCGTAGAATCATAGAATCAACTAGGTTGGAAAAGAAAGACCTTTAAGATCATCAAGTCCAACCTTTAGCCCAGCACTGCCAAGTCCACCACTAAACCATAGATCTAAGGGCCTCATCTACACAGATGGTGCAGGGTTCAAAAGGAAATTGTGACTGTTCCTTAGCCATAAGATAATCTTGCTCCAGTAGTGCTGAATAGCAATAAGAAAGCTCTAAGAAGTAGTTTTGTGGAAGCAAAAGAAGAAATGAAATCCAGCCTGGTAACTGTTGTGAATAGATGTTTTTATATTAAGGTGAAACATTCTCTCTGTGAGAGTGTTTAAATGAGGGTTTTCTTTATAACTTTTTTTTTTTCAAGTTTCTTTTTAATTTTAGAAGGAAAAATCACTGTCATCAACTTTTTCACTCTTTTTCCAAGGAAGGGGAGTAAAATAGTTAAGGGAGATAAAAGAGAGATAAAGGAAGTTCTTCACAGTTCTTTTAGAGGCTAAATATAAATGTCCACGTAAACCTTGACATGTAGTTTGCTGGTAAATGGGAATTAAAACCAAGAGTCTTTGCTAGAAGGGCTTTCAGAGCAAACTAAAAAGCAGCTATATCTGTGAGCATCAATATTCAGCTCGGAGAGAGAAGGTGGGGAGGGACAGACATTGCTGCTTTGGATGGAGAATTGCTTACTACTGTGTTGTAACCTTTATTCCTGAGACAAATGTTTCAAAAGCTATTTCTGACCTCCCATTTTCCACCCAGTTAGCATCAAACTGCTGGTCTTTTCCGCATTATTCATAAGAGTCCTTGGCAATGTGATGTTTTCTAGGAGGTTCTGAGAGTATTGCTCCTTTACAGGTATGTCATCTTCTGGGACAAAGGTGCTGTAACTAGACATAGGTATGAAATTACTGATTCAAAATGATGGAATAAATCTTTTGATGCAGTATTTGTGCATATGTTTTCCCTGTTTGTGCATCACGGAAAGTTCAGGAGTGTAAATGCCATCACTGTGAATTTCTTTACCTCTGCAGATACCCCAATATGCATCAGCAAGTTAAATGCAGATGCCTGAGCCTTGATTCCATTGCGTGAGGAGGTCACGACAACAAAACCAAGTGTCCTAGCAGGTAAAATGCCTGAGAAGTTGCAGTGGAAGGTAGTGAGGGATGCACCCAAATCTATCACATATACCTACATCATGAGAATATGCAATAGGGTAAACTATTGAGAAAGCAGCTGAGCAAAGAAAAGGAATGAGTGATTCAGGAGGTTAAGTTTCCAGAAGAAGAGCTAATGGGCAGAACGGAGATGGACTCACCAGCACCACAGGTGACAGCATATTTCCTGCTACAATGATATCTTATTAATGTTATACTGACAAGGGAATTAACGCTCCAGGATAACAGGTTCAGCTGCAAGATCAAAATCTGCAATCACATTTGTCTTTCTAAAACCTGCATTTGTGTATCATCTGTACATGCATGCTTCGAGACTACTGTGGAAATTTTGCTCCCTCAGTGTAGGAATAAACTCAGACAATTTTTAGATACTTACCAAAATATCCTCTAAGTAAAAAATTTACAAGTCCCCATTAGTATTAAACATTTCCTCTTCATGCTGTCAGTGCTGCCATAGAAAGAGAAATGTACCTCAGCTTGGCTCAAGCTTAAATTCCTTCTCTTCTTGCACTCTTTAAATAGTGGATTGTCAGCTTAAGGAACTTGTTGCTACTGATGACTATGATTCATGATCCATCTAAAAGAACTGGGAACTTAATGGCTGTTTTTCATATCCTGATAACCACATTGTACTCTAATCCCCTGGCTTCTAGTTTTAAATTCGTTTAGATGTATTGCGGTGGCTGTTTCAGCTTTCAAGCCCCATGGGGCCTGGTTTTATATTCCTCCCAGTGCTAAGCCTGGCTTCAGTAGAGCTGCTCCTGACTTAACACTTGCGGAAGAGCGGATCACGAGGCTGTTGGCTTTAATGAAGTCAAACAGCTGCAACCAAGGATTTTTCTCTTTAGTTTAAGATACTTGAGCACTTGTGGAGCTGCGTTGCTTTGAAATACCTGCCTGGAATATATGGGACATAATGATCTAAAATTAAAAAACATGTTTTCAAATTCATATTAATTAAAAAGGGACATCTGAAGCCAAACAAAAAAATCGATGAACTAACTGGTCCTTCCTCAGTTAAGTAACATAATTTGTTCAATTTGTTTTATATCTCTAAGTGAAGAACCTTTTACTCATTTTGATTCATGGACGGAGGTTAGAAAATGGTACAGTAGAAAGGAAATTAACATTTAACCTGCCTGCCTGCATATCCTAGCTGATGTCTCAATGTGACTGCAGCTGTGAGTAAATTCTCCCAATAAACCAGAGAGAGTGTCTATAACATTCATATGGCTACTTGTGCCTTGAGGAAAGCTCAGACTGTTTTATGACTATTAGAGATCAAATTAGGAAAAATAATCTGAGCAGGATGTATTACTGCTTGGCATATATCTATTTTTTTCAGTTAAAATTTAAGGGGCACATTGCTGGGCAACATACATCATTGCATTTTAAGATCTTAAACCCTGATAGTGCCTGCGAAAAATGCTAGTTTGACAGCCCAGAGACTACAAACTGTTTTTTGTAAACAGTTATTCAAGAAGAGGCAATGATAAAGCAAAACAGTGCTATCACTCTATAGGATCATGCAAATTAAACTTGGACTCTGCTTATTAATCCCTGTTTAGAAACAGACTTATGCATAATAAGACTTGAGGCCTTCTATGTGTTCTTCCTTTAACCCCCAGAAACATGTTATAACTGAACCAACTACACCTTAGAGAGCCAGTATGGAAAAATATACTCAATATGGTCATGTAATATTTAGTTTATGTAATGATCAAAATTTTTTTTCAGCAAATGGCACATGGGAGACTCAGGATCAGGAAAAGAACTGCATCAGTTGCTGAGAAAGCAGCTAATAATTTAAAACAGCAGTGCAGAATACATTTTGATAAAAATCACAGCTCCAGTTTCTTTCTGGCTGGTTGCAGTTTCCTATCCTACTTCAGAAACTTATGGCTTTGAATTTCTCACTGTCAAGTTGGGGATACAGCTTTATTTATTTATTTGTGGTCTTCATTGCCATGGAAGCAGTTACAATACCACATATACTAGATTCTGGCATCGGGGAGAGAATCAGACAAGCAAAGGAGGGAGGTGACTGGTTATAATAGAAGAAAGCTGGTGTTTACACTTAGTGATGTGCACCCTGAGTAATCAGCTGTGATGGGGAGAAAAGCAGAAAGGCTTGTAACAGTTTAATGGGTGTTTTGAGAAAATATTATGTATTTTTTTCAAAGTTTGCCAGAGTGAGACTGTGTTTTATAAGCAGGATGATTATGGTCTTTTTATATTCATGTTTCAGCCCCTTTCCAGGTAATAGTAGCCTAATCACAGAGTAATAAAGATAGGTTCACAAAATCTTATTTCTTTGTAAATTCAAAGCCTGACTACCTGAGAAGTTGGGAAAGATACAGGAGCCTATTGCTTCTGCAGAGCATTTCTTAGAATGGGTGCAAGATGAGACACATACCTGTAACATCTATGAGCAGGGATGCTACCTATTGGAATTTAGAGTGGCTTGAATTCACCTGACTATCTTTATGATCTTGTGGCCTTCTCTGTCCTCCTCGGCTGTACTGGGATATTTTGTGCCATATTAACCATATGCTTTTGGAGATTAGAATCAAGAGCTTTCT
The DNA here is from genome assembly GCF_004027225.2 of Strigops habroptila. Classification (NCBI taxonomy): domain Eukaryota; kingdom Metazoa; phylum Chordata; class Aves; order Psittaciformes; family Psittacidae; genus Strigops; species Strigops habroptila. The sequence continues at coordinate 78,474,852 of NC_044281.2, forward strand.
CCTAGCTCCAACAACATATTACAGCCTTAAAATTAGGACAATTGTCCCATTTAGGGACTGCCTATATGTCTCTGATGGAAAAGGTTGTGGCCATCCCCTAAGTTGTTATCTTTGGAAGCAGATTTTCCTCCAAGCTGCTGGCTGAACCCCAGGTGCTTATTTCCTCACCCACTGTTGGTCAATGTGAGTTGGGTCAGCTGGAACAGTTTAAGTAGCAGATCTTTGCAGGCACACTTACACTGATTGAAATGGGTCGGGAGTAATCACATAAGCAAGACAGCTTGCCAGTCTGCTGGGTGTAGCTGTGGCAGGTAACCAGGGACAGTTGTCTCTTGAGCTGCTAGCTGGAGCCTAGGAGGATGCAATTTGTGGTATGTGGATATCCTAACTCAGAGCTGTTTGCTGTAGAAAATAAAGAATACTGAAGAGGCTTAAGGGTTCCCTCCCTCCACTTCTCTGAGTGAAGAGATTTTCTATCTTTTTGTATGTTTTTAGGGTAGTGCTTATTTTACCAGGTGCATTATATTAGCTGTATGTATGGACCCAGTTCCTACTGAATTATTTGAGGACGTGGAATGCAGAAAACAAAAAATAAGATGATGTCAAGATACAAGACAGTGGCGGCACCTTCTACAGTACAAACACATTTCTGTTTCAAATGGATTTTGGTTTTGTTCCTTTGTAACTATTATTAGAACTAATTTCAGGACAGTAGCTTCCTATGCCTTTTTGAGAGACATGGAGTAAAGTAACTGTCTCCATAAGTTGCAGAAAAGGCCAAAAAAAAAGAGAACTACAGAATGGAGAATAACGGTATTTGAACCAAAAGGAAAAACGGTGTATATTTGGCGTTAGATCCAGCTTTTTTGTTTGCACTTCATTGGATTATCAGTATTTTCAGCCATCTAACGCATTAATACTTCTCTGCAGGGAGGAGTAGGGTTCATAGCCTTTTCAAAGCAGCACTAATGAATGCCTTTAACTTAATAAAATGATCATTTGCCAACTACTTACCACAATGTGAACTAGATGCTTTCAGTCCAGAGATTAAAAGGAGTTTTCTTTGTAAATGCACTGTAGTTACTATTACTTCATAAGTCATATGCAGATATATGGTATGTTCATTGGTTATTGTTTTTTAAATCTCAGGATCTCATAAAATAGGTTGGAAGGAGTTGTTAGAGTCTGTATTGTTTCAATAATATATGGATTATCACTCTCTAAATACGCAATGACATAAAAGGCAATAATGCCTTTTATGGATCCCATGTGGCCTATTACACTAATGATCCATGAATAATGGGGTCACGGGATGAGTTTTGAACAGTGCCTTTCTTTGTTGGTTGTTTTTCTCATTTATTTACCCAGGAAAATTCAGTTTTAAGTATCTGCTTTTCAGCAAGGTCCAACCATTTACTGAGTTTTCATGTGGGTTAATGGATGCCAAAGAGGTCAAGTGACTTCCCAAAGGTTATACAATGAGTCACTGAATTTGTTGAGAATAAAATACAAGAATCTCCTAGTTTCTGGTCTTTTGCTCTGACTGATACTAAAGCAGAGAGATTTCAGATTGGCATGACCTCTGCTAAATCCCTGCACTGCTGCTTTGAGGCAGCATCAAAGCTTGGTGTTCACTGGAGAAATCTGAAGCTCCTGAAGCAACATTTCCCATATTTCTCTCTGAAACAACCAGAAAGAACAGAAGTGCTGCGATGCAAACAGGCTGCTTTGATCCTTGAGACATAGATTCTCTCTTAAAAAAAACCCCCAAACTAAACAACACAGAGTGAAATAAACATACGGAAGCCCACACAGTTAACCCAGTGCTTATAAAACACAAGTGTGTTTGTTGAGAAATAATTATGTTGCCTGTGTTGCTGCAGTGGTGTCCCTTTCACTTCACGTGGAAAGCGTCCACATTAATTAACGATTAATGCGGATGATTTACTTCCTCCCAAAATGAACTTCAGCACTACTCCTCCAAGCCTTGCAGATGTGGAAGCTCAGCTGGAGAGGGCAACTGAGCTCTGCTGTGGATAGGAGGCGCATTCTGGAGTGCATCACCCGTGTTCTGGATGCGTCGGTGGAGATGACAAGCACAATGCAAACTACCATCACCCTTGCTCTGGCCTTCTGCCTCCTTCTCAAGTCTCAGGAAAAGAAGGGCTCCTGTATTGAGCTGATCTTGGCCACTGAGCAGTTACATGCCCCCGGGCACACCTCTTACCTGGCTGTGCCCATGTTTGCTTGGCTGCAAAAGTGAGGTACCTCTTGCTATTTGCCTTTCTTTTCTGATTTTGTGTGTATACAGAGCTCTGCAGCTCCAAAGGTTTCATTATTACTATTACCTCCTGAATATTATTTTATGCATTTAATATAGTATAAAGCAATTACAGAATGTAAGGTACTGCGGAAATACAGAAAGATCTGCCTGGAATAATAATTTGATTTTGAAACTTTGTTGCTAAAAGACTTCAGGGTAAAATTGTAGTACAACATATGAGCTTTTAATGAAATGACTCCCATTACTTCTAGTGTAAATGGACAAAACCTACATAACACATGGAAAATTTTCATTTAATTAGCAAATAATTTGTATTAGAATATAGTTGTCAAATTCTAATTCATCAAACAGTATTCAGCAGTGAACTGAAAATGTTTCTAGCATGTATGCTTCTATATTTATAAACCTCCAAGCTGGAAACTATTGCAGTTATTTATCTGAAAATACATTAGGTAAATGCTGTTACTTTTAGGTGTAGAAATAATACAGAATAGTCACGAGAAATCAGAAAATACATCTCTGATCTGACTGTATTTCAATGCTGCTGCTATCTGGTGTTGTACAGGGGGTAGCTGGAACGTATTCAGGCAAAAGGGATGAGGCTATGGTGTGTGTTTTAGTTATTTCAGATATGGACTAGTTCAAAATTAATGAATGCTGCTGATGATACCTGAAGCTGCTGTGTGAATATTGTGGGTTTTGTGTTGTTTTGCCTTGCCTCTGAACGAGCTGCTACTGTTGCTCCCACTGTAATAGCCATGTGCCTGCAACCATCTTACAAATAGATTTAAGCCCCACACTGTTAAGGAGAAGCCACACAATGGCTTGCTGACAGCCCGTTGCACACGCTGATCAAGGCACTGGCTTTAAAACAGTTTGGCTTATAATTATATCTTTACAGCTAACTGGGCTATCCAAATGATTTTCTTCTCTCCCTCTCCCCAAGTCTACTGACCTGTGGCTAATGAGATTTGTGTTTCGATTAGTTGTAGAACATAAATTAACTAATCAATGAGAATGGATTCACATCCTTTCTTGTAAAAGAGCTCTGCTGCAGTGATCTGTATTTAATATTCAAATCAATTTCAAATTCTCAGGATGATTCTGCTAATATGGCAGGCTGGGACTCACAGCATCTGTATCCCTGCCACAGACTGTAAATATGGGATGTTTATGGAATCGCCCACTGACCTCCAAAGCCTTCTCTGGTCTCATTGATTTACTATTTCACTTAATAGTGATGATGAGAAGCTTAGAGGCTGGCAATGAAGATGGGAAAGCCATGTGAAAGAGCATTTTCCCTTTACTTACAAGAGTGTTAAGACTAAGCAGAATTCACAGAACTTTGAAAAATGCTGTTTGATTTTGATATGAAAATTTCGGGTCAATTTTATGTTCCAACTCAAATTTCCCCTGTTCTAGTGATGAGGGTAAAATACGGCCATTACCAAAAAGCAGTTTTCTAAGGGTGAGGTTCTTTCATTTGCTTTCAAGGTAGAGAGAACTTTATCTTTTGCCTTGCTGTAATTGTCTCATCTGTACAATTAACCAGCATCTTGGCATAAAATGTGAAAATTTGTACAGTGTTCAAAGCATCTGTGGCCTTTATGGTACAAGTTCTGTTAGTACTGAAGCCACAGAAAATTAAATGTTCCCCAAAGAACTTCCAGATGTGTTTTATTCTAATAGGGTCATTATACAGTAAATTAAAAAGCAGGGTAAATGGAACTGTAAAATTTAAATTAGTCTAAAACCACATCTCTTTGCTTTGAACATTCATTTGTGGGGTTGCATTTGCAATAAATGTGAATTAGGCAGCTGCAATAACTGTTAATCATATATTTATAAAATAGTAATGAGGAAATGAATAGCAGAGTAAGACAGCTGCACATTTCTCTAATAGTATGTCAACTGTGAACATAATAAGATGTAGAAAATTGTTTGGTGCTATGCTGATAATGCAGCTGAATGTGAGAGATCACTTCAACCTCTTAACTTTACAGGAAATTATATATAAAATCCATAAAAAGCCATAATAATACATTAGGCCTCTGAATTGTAGTCAATGTTTTCCTTTGCTTTGATTTTTCTGAAATGGGCCGTACTTTTCCCAAAGTAATCTGCCAAGGATCACTAAGGCTTTTGTTTCAGGCTGCACTTTATTCACCATCTTGCAATTTTATTTAAAAGATAGTGCTTCTAAAAGCCCAAAGTGATCTAACTTCCCTGCTCCAGGAGAGCTACGGGAGCTCCCACCTCCTTCAACTTGAAGAGTTTTGTCAGGTCTGGAGCATCCCACTGCTGAGCCCCAGTGGCATTATCACTGCTGAAACTAGTGATTCAAGTCAGAACCCAGCATGAAGCATAGCAAAAAGTGAAGTTTAAATTTTACATATATATATGTACACACATATATATATGTACAACATATATATGTTGTAGAAAAGTAAAAGGTTGTTGGCATGGACTGGGGGCATCTGGCTGTCTTATGCAGCCACGGTAAGATGATAAATAGGTCAAGATAACTGCAAAAAACCCAAGCCAAACAACCTAAACCCAAGAAATAAATGGGAATATTTGAACAGCCCTTTAGGTTTGCTGCTTGTGCTAACAGATTTCGCAGCCTACCCTCGTGCCAGGTGCTGCTCACTTGCACTTGCAGTTTTTAACCAGCCTTAATTGAATTTTACAACTGAATTGGGGTGAAGAGGAGAATTAGAAAGCTAACAGGAAAAAAATTAGGCAAGTGTTGGGCTGCAAACAGCTTATCGGCCAAGCAGGGAATAGGTGCTAAATGTGTAATAGGAAGGCTGCCATAGGAAATGTCACTTATCAAAGTGGCAGCACTTTGCAAGGAAAAGCAAGAGAAAGAAATTAGGGACCCAATCCCTGCACTCGCTGCTGCCACTGTGATTTAATAAGCCGTATGCTGGGTGTGTGGGTTTGGAAGTTGGGCTGAAACTGACGGGTTTTAACCCACAGCTACTAGGCTGACAGCAAGGGAGCAGAGCTCAGCAGGGAGTGCAGGGGTGTGGTGGGCATGGGGAGCCTGATCCCCAGAAAAGCACAATGCAGTAGCAAACATCCTGACTTTGCTGTTGAATAAAGCCGTGTTTGTTAATGATTCCCTTTTCACTAGGGAGTACATTTGCTTGTGTGATTTTACTGTAAATGTTTCTTGCTGTACCACGTTGTGATGTATTTTTAATTTTTATATGCATTTACATTTGAAATGGTGCAACCAGCTCACTTATTTCTTTAAAACACAGAGAGAAAGGAAGGCTGAAGATCCTACAATCATCAGTTTCACAGACTAAAAGTCTTTCAGTACACAGAATCCTTGACAGACCTGAAAGGTCAGTAAAGGAAGGAGAAAGTAACTCTTTTCAACTAGTCCTGGTTTAAGCCTGTGTTTAAGGGTCAGGTGAGGGTCCACTGGAGGTCTGCATGGACTGGTGAAGGTCAGGAGCAGCACCATCAGCTCTCTTAGGCTTTTGTAAAGTCTTCACGGTCACACAGCAGACCTAAACTTTAGCCTTCATCAAGCTGTTGCCTTTAATGAACATGGCTTTGCTTATTTATTTATCTATTTACTTTGGTTAAGAGATTGCACCAATCTTTTTGGCCATTTTAAAAACAATAAAGCTATGTCCCAGTGGCTAGATAGAGATGTCAAGTTTCCTTGGGGTAACCCTATCAAAGGAAATACTGCTCATACAACATCGCTGCATTATACTGTGCTGTCACGGGCAAAGAGAGGCAGAAAGATGGATACAGAGGGATGGATACAGACAGAGACATAGATATGAAGGTACTTTCAGGTTGAGTTTGTCCTATAGAATTTTGGCCTTCTAGCTGGTAAAACAAAGCCAAAAATGGTTCTTATTCTTACATAGAAATTAAAGGATAAACAATGGAAAACGGCTTGTTTTCAAATCTTTATTTTTTTTTTCTTCTTTGAAACAGACGGTTCAATTCTCTGGGAGAAGCAAAGTTCAAGCTCTCATTTCCCATTGTACATTTCTGTGTTAGTGCCTCACAAAATAGCAGTTCATTTCTGGAAATCCTATTATTGTCCACACTCAAGCAGCAACTTTAACAGATACATCTGTTACCTGGCAGCTTCTTCCTACACAACTCCCACCTCTGAGAGTTAAAGCTTATAGTTTTAAAAGGAAAAGTGAAATAGCCCAATTCTGAACAATGCACATTTTCTGGGGAGGGAGGGAAAGCACGTGCCACTGTCAGCCACAAGAATCTCATCTTGTCTTAGGTTCTGATTTGGACAGATTTAGAAAACAGAGTAGTGCATTATCATTATCTTAGAGATGTTTATTTGGTGTGTGGACACTCGACCAAAGAACTAATGCGATCAGAAAGTTAAAATATATGGGCTGGAAATACAAATTCATTAGACGTACACAAAACGTATACTGCAGTGGATCTGTCATTTAAATTAGATTTTGACAATTATATGGATAGTCTGGTTGAGATGATATATGGTTTGCTCACTTTATCTATGCCATGATTTAATTACTGCAAAAGCCATGTAGACTTAGAACCCTGCCTTTCTCCCATGGACCTAAGTTGAAGCGGAGCTGAGCCCATCATGCATACTTTGTGTTAGTTACTTGAAAGATTTTTGTGTGTATATGTGTATATATATACATAATTTTTTTTACATGCGAAGAGTTTGTGTTTGTACCCACTGGAATTGATGCAAATCTTTCCACTGACCGCAGCAGGGCTGGGCCTCACTCCTTCCCTGCTCACAGCTTTCCAGCTGTGTGAGATGAGATGCTCCTCACACGGAGACAGCATGTTTTGCTGTTCAGGATCCAAAGGAGACAGTGAAGACCCAGGTCCCCCCCAGGATGCTCCCAACCAAGCCCAGATGCCTTATACCTGCACATGAACACAGCTATCCCCCACCTTCCCCATCCTGGCTGAGGAAAATTAAAGCAAGTTGGGTCTCCATCCCCTCCACGCAGAAAGATGTTGGCTTGAGGTGCTGTGGTGGTGAGCTCAGCTGGACCATTTTGGATTTCTGGAAACATCCTTGGAGGCCTACAGGAGACATAGAATTATAGACTCATAGAATAGTTTGAGTTGGAAGGGATCTTGAAGTTCATCCAGTTCCAACTCCCTGACACGGACAGGGACACCTTCCACTAGACCAGGTTGCTCCAAGCCCCTGTGTCCAATCCGGCCTTGAACACTGCCAGGGATGGAGCATTCACCACTTTTTTGGGCAGCCTGTTCCAGTGCCTCACCACTCTAACAGAAAAGAACTTCTTCCTTATGTCTAACCTGAATCTTCCCTGTTTAAGTTTGAACCCATCACCCCTTGTTCTATCACTACAGTCCCTGATGAAGAGTCCCTCTCTGGTACCCTTGTAGGCCCCCTTCAGATACTAGAAGCTGCTCTGACGTCTCCACACAGCTTCTCTTCTCCAGGCTGAACAGCCCCAACTTTCTTCATATGGGAGGTGCTCTAGCTCCCTTACCATTACTGGTGTGTCATGGTGGAAGCCTGGCTAGCCCTGTGTGTGTATCTCCAGATGCTTGTGTGACTTCTGGATGAAATCACTAAATGCTACTAGTACCAAGGGCACCTCTGCTCCGCTGGCTGCGGGCGGTGGCATCACCCCACTCTGCCTTGTTCTTGCCTGGCATTTACTAGCAGTATTTATTAATACCATAAACATGGGCGTGTGCATAAAAAAGTGCAGCATCAGGCACGATCATTTAGGCAGACAAATGACGTTGATGTCTCTTCTCCATCTGAGCGTTGACTACGTATTAAAAACCCCCAACTATTAAAATGGAAAAATGATTTGATAACTTCTTACAATTGCAGTAAATGCCACTTCTTACAAATGAACACTAGCAATCAATTTAATTTCTCAAATAAAATGATTAAATAGCTGTTATTGTGGAATCATTATTTTATTGCTAAAACCTTTTAAAATGTTAATTATTGTGCCCCTTGAAAAGCTTTCATCTTGCCTGACTTTGCTCTTATACAAAAAACGTCTCCTGGTTGTGACTTGTGAATTGAATTGAAAATTCATGCTTTACCTTTTCTCTGTCTCTTCCCCCCACCTTTTTTTTAACACCTGCAACTATTCTCCTTGGCTATAATATTTATATGAATTTAACTTTAATTTTTCTCTGCTTTCATCTTCTGAATTAGTCAGTATAAAGCATAGATCACTCCTTCTCTGCTGCTTTCCTGTTTATTTGCTTTAACAATAGATTCATTAACTAGATTTTGGTGCTCAAGCCATGCAGACACATCCATTTCAAAGGAGGCTTTAATGGCATTTCATATTTTTCTACATTAAGGAAGATTAAAGTATATTACAATACCCTTTACTGCTCTATTTTCTTCATTTTAGAAGTGGTCAGTTTTTAAATTTTTTTTCCTCTTTCTTTCATCTGCAGTGTTCAATAAATTGTCCAGGCCTTTCAGATGATAGTTCCAGCAAATTGAGTTCCATATTACAACTCTGAACCATTGTTTAGCCCATCATCAGTCAGGTAAAGCACTCCTATTCACACAGGACATCAAAAGAACAAATATATGTTCGAAGTGGCTAAAAAGATTACTGTGACTTGGATATATCATTTTGTTAATTGTTAGTGATTATTCTGCTAGTTTAGAGGTGGTGAATTTGCTGACTCTGAGCTAGTGCTTGTGATGTAATCAGAGTGTAATACATAGATATTCGCGGCTGGAAATTACACCATTCAAAAAGGGTCAGGTCTATCATCTTCTAATAGTTGAAGGTGGGCTAATAGCAACATTTTAATGAGAAGAAAGACTGATGTCTTCATTTCACATGTACAGTCAGCCGTGCTGGTGCTCGGGTAAATCAGATGATGATCACGGTGGGTGCCGAGCCAAATTCAGCCTTGGTGTGACTTGAGATTGGTTGGGTTGTACCTGGGAGGAATCTGCCCTGGTTTGAATAGAGGTTGTTTGCTAGGTGGGAATGGCTAAAGTTAATGCATTCAGGTCCTGACCCCAAAGATTGATTCACATGTGTTTAATGCTTTGTACTATGAGCAATCCTTCAGAAATCGCAGGCATTACTTTGGTGACTCCCAACACCATGGTATCACAGTACCACACAGACCTAATATGTTTGTCCTCACAGCTTCAGATGCAATGGGGAGGTATCTTAGAAGTGGGAGACAGAGATACAAAACCTCCAAGGTACTGAGGTGCCCAATTCCCAGTAGTAGCTGGAGAGAAATGACTGACCATCATCCTCTGAAGTAAGGTCACAGAGAAGGTAGCAGAGAATGGGAAAAAAATGATCCCATCTGAATTACCAGCTCCCAGACACTTGTTGCTTCCTCTGCAGTCACTGACATGATTATCTCAATCAAAACATGCATATTTGCAGGGTATAAAGTGAACACACTTTATACAGCAGGACATCTTTACAGGCTCCTGCTCTTCAAAGGTAATATCAGAAATCTCGCAAGTGTACAAGGTTTAGTATGAGATTTTGAATAGACACAGTTGTGTGCTGCATTTCTTGTCTCATGTATTTTACCCTGCATCAGGTAAAATGGAAAGGCAACACTAAGGATGCCTGATCATATGTGAGGCTACCAGCTGGAAGACAGATTTTACAACAGAACAATCACAGGGTGTAGGTTTTAGGCAATAAGCAGGTAGCCTCGTTCTCTCAAAAGAAAAAAGAAAATAATGGAAAACTGTAACATTCATTTGGAGGCCTCAAAGGCATAAAAAACCCAATTCCAACTGTTATAGGTCCCTGCAGGAGTCTACAAAGGAACTAAGCTTTTTAAGTAAGAAAACTAGATTTTGGCCCAGAGGGCCCTGTCATTGCTGCTTAATAGATGAAACTCTTTTGATACAAATATGCTGTTTACTTCTCAGCTTCAGCTTTCATAAAATATAACCTTTTTATGATTTACGACCCCAGAAAAAGTGCAGGATGGATTTTTAGCTCTGAATTGGTTGAATGTCAACAAGAAAAATATAGATAACATATAGAAATAGCAGGGTGTTAATGCCACACAAAATGATGAAATTATTTTTGTTTAGAAAAGTTAAGTTTGTTCTTAAAGTTCTTTGTGAGTGAAACTGAGGAAAGGGTTTGCTGGTAAAGCCATGGGAAGGTTTGCATAACGCTTCCTTTTTGCTTGAAGACAGCATTGGTCTGCCTAGAAATTGTAAAACTGACGCCACAGAATCCAGCTGTGATTTCTGAGAGGGACAGATGTGAAATGTGGCTGGTAACCCTTCTGGTATTGACCAAAACTTAACCAAGTTTTACCCAAGTAAGCACTTCAGATTCAGTTCTTTAATGACAAATTCAAGTTTAAAGACTTGTTCCAAACCTTAAGTTGTATAAAGACTATTATTACTTGTAGTAAGATATTTATTTGTAATATTATTATGTACGAGTAATATATTTACTTGTAATAATATTACTTGTAGATTATTCGAATCAAACAGAAATTATCAGAAAAGACGTCATCTATCTTCCTCCTTTATTTGACCAAGGTATTATTTTTTTCCCTCTCGATGCTTATGGACAAGTTGTAATGTATAGACATGCTTTAATATATTGGTCCATGATTAAAAAGAAGCACAAATTAAGTGTTGGGGATGTGAAATGAAAATGAAAGTATCAAAGCTTTGGAGACTGAGACAAAAAATATTAAGATGAGGGAATAATTGTAGCTGAGAGCATTGCACACATTTTCCTTTTTATGGTTTTCCACTTTGAGTTATCTTTTTCGTAGCTTCTTTGCTTAGCATTGGGTGTTTTTCAGGTGGTTTTTCTCATGTTGTTTGTGAACCTGCTGAACAACAACGAGAAAAAGTTGATTTTTCTGGATGCTTGGGGAAATAGCCTGATCCCAGACAAATTGCCCAGGAAGTCTCTGAAATGACTCAGCCTGCCACAGAGGCAAGGTTGTAAAAATTGAAAAGGTTTTCACTTTTGACTCTTCCAACTATTGCAGAAAGAGACATTTGGTGGTGTATGGTCTCTGAAAACTGTCACTGAGCAAATTAAAATAACAAAAATATCCATCTGTGAACCCCCCCACATCCAGCTTTTCTGCCGTGCTCTGTCACAGGGTATCAATCAGTCGGGGTATGTATGGTATGCTCAGCAATGGAGCTGCCAGGAGGGTCAGGCAGCCGATGCTCAGCAGCTGCAGGGCTTTTACACAGAACACACAAAAGTATTGGTGCTGGAAAACACAGTACCCCACTGATCTGGATGCTCCCTGCTTAGGTATTACAGAAAAGAGGAAAGGAAACTGAAATGAAGAGAAAGGCATGGGAGAAACTTGTAGAAAGCCATAGGAGAAGCAAGGCTGCTGGGGTGTTATCTATTCCATCCATTTATTGACACATCTCTGGAGCCTTTTCAGGGGGTCTGAGGATGAGAAAACAGCCTGGATCACTGATTCCTTCATGCAGGAATGGCCTGAGGGACTGCGTAGGTATCTGCAATAGCCAGACCAAAGCTATCCATGACTTTTCTATCAACACTGTCCAAGATTTTCTGACTGAGACTTGTAGCTGCCCATGGGACATCTGGGATCCTGTCCTGGAGCAGGGAGCCAGGCAAGAGTCCTGTGAGGCCAAACTCCAAGTTACGAGGGCTCAACTTTCCTATGGTTGGTTGAAGTAAGCAGGATGAGCTGACTCCTCTCCTAAAAGACACAGTCTCTTTTGGATACCACTCACCTACGCATAAAGCCAGGCAGCTGTAATTGAACATGCTTTGCCAGGCTCTCAAATAGCAGTAGCCAGTCAATTTCTAGAAGGTGGATAGTATGGCAAGCTCCTCAAGGCATCTTACACCAAAGTAATGAAAAATTGGCATAGCTCAGCCATAACTTTCAATTAAAAATATTAACATTATTCTTAAAGCAGATAATAGCTATAGAACACTTTTTGCTTGCACAGCTGCAGAAGTGCTTCCTACTTTAAAGCTTCGGTGAAGACAAAATCTAAAACTGTTGATTTTGCAGATAGCCTCAGCAAAAATCCATGAGCACTGATGGTGGGACAGGAGAGACGCCCCAATCAGGGTCCTTGTTTCTATATAATTTATCTATGGTTAGAGTCTGATCCAGTCCTCACCTTTAGCCAGTGATGGTTGTTGTGGATTAGGTCCTTGGTTACTCAGGCCAGAGGGGCTGAGCAGGGTGGTGGTGAAAGTTCTCTAGAAGTTGGCTGCTCTGTCTTGCTTGCCACAGAGAGCACTCCTCATGTGTCACACTGTCAGCTTCTTGGGCGCAAGCTAATGCCAGCACAATCTAAAGCCTTTAGGCTGTGTCTATGTTTTGCAGTACATATTTCTAACTGCGAAAAAAGCAAACGAAAATATATCCTTAACATACACCCCTGAAACAAACACATGAAGAGATGCCGTTAATTGCATTCGGGCAACTTGAAACCTTAGGGCTATTTTTCCTCTCTATTGACTTCTGAAAAGCCTGTTATTGAGGAAGGTTTTAAGCACATGGTTGAAGTTTAGTGCACAGTTTAAGTGCTTACCTGAATGCCTCTGTTCATTTTTCCATTAGTCAATCAGTCAATATCTTCACAGAGCTTTGAAAAATGCCATGGAGGAGGAGGAAAGAGACAGAAAAAGATGGCCCTCAGCTACATTTTGAAGTTACTTGGGAAGTAGACAAGGCAAATATTTGCCTGAGGGGATCTCCAAAAGTAACAAAACAAAGGAATGCTGCAGAATTAAATTGGCTTTGAAACTTGCTGTGCAGACTTGTTGGAAGCAGAGCTTAGAGGATCCCCAAATGTGTCAGGCTGGTGCCTGCTCAGCCGGTCAACTCAAGAAAATAACTTCAGAAATGATCTATACGGAGCAACGACCAGCCTGGGTCACTCTGAGGTATTATACAGGCTTTATGTACATCATCTGACTGCCCTTTGACTTCCCACTGCTTAAGTCAACAGTCTGACCATCATCACTATTAAAACAGCCTCAGGAAGTTTTTAATTTGTATAATTTTCAATAATATGCATCATTGCAGAACTGGACCCTTTGTTCTTTTATTCTTCCAATCTTTAGACCTTAAAATTACTTCATTCCCCAGCTTGGAAGACTCCATGAACTCCGGTGAGTTTGGCTGTGGGAAAAGACCCTTGGGAGGTCAACACCTGCCTTTGAAGGTAGCCTGAAGCCCTCAGAGTTTGCCTGGTCAATGAAGGAGCTAGAAAGAGGAGACTTTAGACAGCTATCTGGGGACAAGGTTGTTATAGTATTTCTGCAGCTCTTGAGGTAAAGTATAGGTCTGCACTGGGTCTTGGAGATGAGAAGTGCAGCAAGCTTCAGCTAAAACTAGCTTAGAAACATTAATTTCCATTAGGAACACTCTTTTTTAACTTTTCACTGCAGCTGTTTCTCATAGACTGGTCTCTTCCTTGAGTGGATATATTAGTGAAAATAAATAAGTACATCTAATCTATCTCACTGAAGAGGTGTTGGTGACAATTAATATATTTCTTTATATTTAAACCTAACAGTCCGTCTGATTTGCTCTCATGCCTTTGTTAAATGTACAGACATATTCAGGAGACATTACAGTCAACAGCAATATGTATGAAATCAGATTCAATTCAACCTGGAGACGGCTACACCGTGAACACTATAAGCAATATATTTTCATAGGTATCAGCCTTAGAGCTGTGAAAACAAGCAGGAATTCAGCAACAGAGTGGTTTATACCTGTATGTGTAAGAAAAGGAAAAGAAATGTTACCAGGGCAGCCCTGCTCATGGTCCCAGCCTTCCTTAGTCAACTTGCTTTAGTGTCTTTCTTCCAAACAGTCTGAGGGTCTTTTTGAGGTTGTCTGGGGACTATTTTTGAGGACTAGTATTTTAAGAACATGTGGTTTACTCAAAGTTATACATATGAAAATGCAGTAAGCGGCCATTTCAAGATTTTATTGGCAGATGTGCTGTAATCAAACTCAGGATTGGAAGCCATTCCTAGTATATATATACTCACCTCTTCCACAAGTTACTGGCAGAGAGCAGATTTAACTGGTATGCATAGTCCTGTAGCCTGTATGGAATCAGATGGTGTAAGAGTGAGCCTCCTTGGGATTTGCGTGGAAGAGTTGCAGTAAAAGTTAACACCTTTCACGTCATTAGGAACTTGTCCATAGTAATTTCAACCAACATTTTCCAAAGTGCCCCCATCATCAGAATAGCCAGATGCTGTGTTGGGTGCTAATATTTATGCCAAAAAGGTATTTCACCCTCCCTTTAGTCCTTTATTTGTTCTTTTCTGGTTTATAGCAATTTTCCCTCAGTTATTTCAAGGTTGCTTTCTATAGGGAAAAATCCCTGCTTAATAAGAGTGCAGCTAAAACCTTGTATCTGAATGCTAAATGCCAAGTGGCAAATCTGGTGGTGTGATTCATTGGTACTAGGAGTATTCATTTTACTTTGGGAACTCATTTAGCTGAAGGCACTGTGCTTATGTCCTGCTCGATGGCCTTTGGATAAAGTGAATTTACTTTACTTGTCTATTTGAAGACTAGAAATTTGGTAGTGTTTCATTTTCAGGCAGAAAAGCAAAGAACTGTTCAGATATTCTCTTGAAGCTGTCCTGAAAAGTGGCTCATAATGACAGAATCATAAAGGTCATGTGCTATTTTCTTTCCATAAATCTGGCAGTGGAAACATTACAGGTTTTCCTGGTCCTTATCCTCTCTCTTGCTGCTATGAGTGTGTCAGGTTGTTTTAAGCTCCTGTGAAATCCTAAATGTTGGAATTAAAATGCAGAGCACAAATGAGTGCTGCTGCACCTCCTTGTTATTAGAGATTGGGACTGGGAATAACAACTGATAGGAAAGTAGGCTCATTGCAACAAGAATACCCACAGAAGATCCCATTGGAAAGGGTTCCTTTATATATACTGCTATAAATGTAAAAGATGACAAACTCTCTTATAGCATCAAACACAAAAAGGAAAAGAAGTTGGACATAAAATTAGGCTTGAATTTTTGGTGCTAGCCTCTACTGAAATAAACTGGAAGTTGTTGGAGTGTGTGATCTGCTAAATCCCCATAAACTAAGAAATCTGGTAACCAGTTCCTGTGGAGGCACTAGAATAACCAACAAAAGTGGATCTAAAATACAGTCAGGAAAGAGAAGACATTCAGTAACAGGGTTACCATTTCATCTTGTGTCTGTAGATCACATGTTACTCTGCAGCCATCTGATATGGGTCTCTTTGGACTGCAGCAAGTGCAAAAGGAGGACTGTATGTTGAACATGCATTCAAAAGCTGAAATCCTGACTTAAGGCACAAGGCATGTTGTATCTAAGTATACCTGAGCCCAGTGCTGGCTGGGCTTAAGTACTGGAAGAAGCTGTGAGCTGACACAGCTCTATGGCTTACGGATCAACTTGAGGTAAGCAAAGGACCCATCTCTGCTTTTTCTTGGACTACCTATTTTCTTTGAAAAATGGAAGGAAAGTAAACTAATGGCTTTGAGAACATTGCTCTTAATATCTGTCAAAAGTCCATATAAAATAAATTGAGCTCCTTGTTCTGGAATAATGTGTCCCTTTTTTTTTCCTAGCTTGGAGCTATGTTTTTTTAATAAGAAGAGCTGGTGTATATAAGGGAGTGAGCATGGAACAAGGGTGGGGTTTCAGTTTCAAGCATGATAATGATTCCTCAATAACTCCCAGTTTAGATACTTTAATACTGCATTTGAAGTGTCTTTGTGCAGTTTAGCATCATGCATTTCCCAAGGGAGCTTGAGGAGCTATTGGAGCAGGGGCATCCATAGAGTGGGAGGAGAGAGCCCTGGAGAATTAGCTGTTCTGCAAGAGCTGTTTGGGATTATTTCTCCAGACAGATAATTTCTAAATCTGTTTTTTCCTGAATGTCGAGACTACATTTGTGGCTGGTTGTGTTTATGTGAGTGAGTGTGAGTTAACGGCTTTTGGCAGGCAGACAAGCACCATTTATCCCAGGCACAAACCTGGCCAGAAGCTAGGGTTTCTTCACATATGTCAGTTCATCGCCATGACTCTGAAGTCTGCCAGATTTATAAACATTGGTCAGAGATGGAACAGGATCATTAATTAAAGGTAATAACTGTGATTGATCCTATAAAATACAGCATATGTTTGCATTTTTAGGACTGTAGGACTTTTTTTCAAGTGTGGCCTGGTTACAAGTCAATTTGGCTCAGTGTCCAGTTTATTCAATTCCTTCTGTGATCCAAGACAGCATCCACACTATTCATGTGGACTTAGTTAGTGCTAATGAACTAAATTAAGCTGGAATCTTAATTTAAGGAACCATGATATCCAATGCGATACATTCTTATAAGTGAGCACGAATGGAGACCAAGGCTTTGTTTTGGAGGACGTCTTATCTTTTGTCTCCTATTTGTTTTCCTGTTTTCCTGTGGTCTAACTGTCATGAGTTCATGGTTTTGATATACCTAAATTCTCTGATTCTCTGATTCTTTGCTTGAGGGTGCATAAGTCTGTAAAAGGTAACATTTTTGACCTGGCAGGATGATGTTTATAATTCACGGAGAGCTCTCTGTAAAGAAACATTTACTGATATAGGGGCAGTACCTAAATTCTTGGGAAAAAAAAATGATGTGTTACAATTATCCCAAGGGAATCACACTTATTTAATACCAACAGTGAATGTGGACATTTTTTTTCCTTCATGGCTGTTTTTGAGCCAAAGCAAACATCCCAAAATATTTACTCATGGAACTAGTCCAGGTGAACTGCACAATCTATCTGAGGGTTTTGCTTGGTTTTACTTTATGTTCTTGAGGATCAGTTACATCACCAGGTCACAGGATAGGCTTTGGTGGTGTTGTAGATATTGTTAAACTCTGTGTCAACATCAGTGTGAACTACACATTTGTAACACAGCCAAAGATGTGTCTGGTTATTTCTTTTTCTAAGCATTTCCCCATGTTTGTAAAAATTAAACAATCTTTTAATATGAAATCATTGTTAAAGCTTTCTTAATGAAATTGGTATGTATCATCCATGTTTCATGTCTACAAGTTCATTCCTGAGACTGAACTAATAGAAAGTGTAAGACGTTTCTGCTGATATATTTGCTGGGCTAGGGAACATGAGACAAGGTCGGACTTAGGTAAACCCTGTGCACAATTACCATGTTTGCTATCACTAATTGGCATTTTAGCAAAGAGAGCAGGGATAGGTTTTACTCCGCTCTAAAACTGAAAGTAGTATGAGAAATTGAACCACACTGGTATCCTTTCAAGTGCCAGCATATCCTGCTTATCATGGCTAACCAGGTCAAAACCAAGTTTCTGCTTTGCCAATTTGTCTGTGGCTCTCACTCTCACAATACAATGGGACATTAATAAATGAGATTAAAGCACTCAATGGCTTACAGATTTCTCCCATTCCTTTGCAGCAACATCCTGGAAATCTTCAATTTATTTAAGACAATTCCATAGCTCCCTTATAGAGTCACTGGCAATGCTGTTCTGGGAAAATTGACAACCAACTTACCCTGAGGACTTCCCATTGTCTTCTGCTGTTGTTATTTCTTGTTGGACTGAGACCTACAATCACTTGCACATGTGAGCAGCAAGCATCTTGCACATATTTACTCTTGCAAGCATTTGCAGGTTGGGATTTTTAGAATAACTGCAGCTCGGACAGGATTTTTGTTCTCTTTGCAGGGAAGTGCTTAATTGTGGGCCTGAATTTAGGCCTTGCAGTAGAAACAATATATATATGAAGGAAATGCTGAGAAGAGTAATAAAGTCCAATCTTCCTGTGAGCAAATAAAAATTACTAAAGGAAACAATAATCAATACATTTTACGGTTCAAGAGTTCAACACATACTGTTTCAGTACAGTACAATGGATAGGCAGCACCCGTGGATTATGAATTCCCACGTTTATGTGGAAACAGAAGTAAATAACTGAAACAAGAGTCATGTTGCAAGAATGTAAAACCAAGCTGGACTTAATGGTGTGCTATATTTAAAAGAGTGATGTGGTCCAAAGAATATTCACTTTATCTTTTCCTTCAAGCTTGGCTGCCTGCAACCTGCCAGGACCAGCTAATTCAAAAGAAAACATTTTTCTCTATTTCAATCACCAGTAAAATACAATATGCATTGCACTTTGTTGCCCTGAATCCCAGAGCCTGACATTGCCAAACAGCAGTGTGTTATGGATGTAAATAAACAGCGCTTCTCATTTGAGTTAGGAGAACTATTACTTGGACCAGACATAGGGGAAGGATAGGGCAATGCGGTGATGCCATATACTCTTGCAGTCGATTTTCTTTGTGAGAAGATAGCTGAAAGCTTCTTGCCATATCTTGCAAAACCTTTTAACTTTATGAGTCAGACGCAGAAACACTGTCAGAAGCCTGGTCTTGAGACACCTTTTCAAAATCACATTTTGCACATGCTTCATCACCTCTTCTCCTTTTCTGACTTGCTTCTCTTGCTGCTGCTGCAGCAATTATCAATCAGGGACTGATCTCCAGCTTTGGTCCCTTTCATCTCTCCATCGGTACAAGAGAAGAGATTTAACAGGGCCATCAGTGATTCCTCTAAGTGAGAAGGATCTTCCAGAGGATCTGAAGTTACGTAATTGGCTTCCAGTCTTGCCTGCCATGAGCACTCTTGGGCAGGCAATACATGAAGGGTCTACTCATCCCCAGGTGAAAAGCAAGGCTGGACTTGGTGTCACCTGGAAAGCAAGGGATGCAGGTGCTGGCTTTCCTTGACACTTTCATATGATGAGGAGCAAATATTCAACAGCATTTGAACAGCATTTGAAGAGAAGACTCTGGGAAGACCTTATAGCAGTTTATAGAGAGGGACTTTTTACAAGGCCATGTAGTGAAAGGACAAAAGGCAGGGGGTTGGAACTGGATGAGCTATAAGGTCCCTTCCAACACAAGCCATCCTAGGATTCCATGATTTTGGTCTGGAAAGGCTGGTCAATAAGCCTGGCTTTTTAATAAAAATCTCATTAGCACATGGTTGCAGGCACCTTGCAAGAGAAAAGGTGAAATCTTGGTTTGGTTAAAATGTTTCTGATAACAGGGATGGCTCCATCTGATAATCTTGTTCCAAACTGAGGAGTCTCATGCATAATGTGGATTTTTATTTGATGATACATGTCCCATTTTCCAGGTTAGCATGTGTTTTATCCAGTAAAAGCTATATCTTTTCACACATTAAAGGTCTAGGCTTGTACATCATGTCTAATGCAATCCAGGACATTCTATATGAAAAAATTTTGATGTAAATGTACTTTCTAAAACCTATATTAAAAAAGATATAATTGCGAAAAATAGTTCTTGCAATGTCATGTTAAAAATGAACAATTTTGAATAAAAACCACAAAAAGGATAAATTTTGAGTGCTTGGCATTGTCAGACAAATACCATTCCTATAATCTTCATCAAAATCAATCTTACACAGATAGTAACAGTTGTGCCCTTGTTCTAATATAGTAGAGCCATTTTGTTAATTTCCCTGTATTTTGCGAGGTGCATGGAAAATACATTTTATGAGCAGGTGCTCTCTTACTTTATATATGAAGTATTAAATTTGATACCACTTTCCTTTAATAAGACCAGATAATGGCACAAAATCTGAATCTATTATCGCAAGGAAGAAAGTAACAAGGACAGAAAACGAAACAAATGTAATTTTTCCTTATTACAACATTCACATTTCAAACTTGTGGAGTGTCTGTGCTTTACTTTGTAATAACTACTGTGACTGCATAATTCTAGCATAGATATTGTTTAGAAAAAAATCACTGATAGCCTACTCAGGGCTGTGTCTTTGTGTTCTTATGGTAGCCCATTTCTTTCAGTAGGTTGAGTTGAACAACTACCCAGCAGGTGAAAAATATGTTCTGCTACTAACATATTGCAATCTTTCATTAAATGGTTACCAAATAATCCTATATAGTAATGAGAAAGGAATGTGTTTCTACCTGTTGGCAGATATCTTTACAAAGTGCAAGGTAACAGTATTGTGTGGATATAGAATGATGCTTACAATGAAACTATGTGCATTTTCTCTGGTTCCCCCTCTCCCCCAGCAGCTGTAATACACTATGAAAATCAGCCAGCAGAACTAACGCAAATGACATAGTAAACATGCAGGCAATGATTTTGCTTTTTCCAGTGCATACAATATTAGCCATTAGCCTGCAAGCAATGATGTTGCATTCATATTTAGGGTAATTTTCACACTAACATGGTATAAGCAAGCCAGATCTCTCACCAAAATGAAAGTGGTTTAATGGCTGAGTTTAGGCAAAGAAAAGAACTCTGATATTTATAAGCAGGTTTTGCTTTCAGGAGTGACTGAAATTTGTGTTCTACATTTTTTAGTGGGAAAATAACAAAGCTTCTTTATCTGCAGAATGAAACTTATGTAAAAATAAATAAATGCGGAGGATGTTTTGCGCATGAAATTTACTGCTAGGTACCAACAGCTCCCTTTGTGTGAGAGATGCTATTTGGTAAAGTCTTTAATTTTAAATTCCTAAGAAGAAATTAATAAAAGTGTTAATGCGAGTGATAAAAGGTATAGTTTTCTCCTGCAATGCATAAGATTTGTGCCAGAGTCTGCAGTCCCTTACACAGTCTTTTTGTGCTCTTATTTCATTTCTCAATGCAGTGCCATGCTTGGCAAGGTTGCTCAAGGTGATTCCAAATTCTGGCGCCTGTACCCAGGCGAACCCTTTACATTCATTTAGCCATCTATCCAAATATTCAGAACTGATGTCTTTCCATGTCTTGTGAAGAACCAAATCAAATATGAAATATGGGCAAGAAAGGAAACCAAAGGAAAAAAAAAACCAAAACCCTATGCTGGGAACTTCAACATAAAGTTTTACCCATTAGGAAGTTTGGGCTGACTGAGTTATTACCTCTCAAAACCCCAGCACTTGTAATGGAAATCCTGACAGAGCCTTAACTGCGGCTGTGTGAGTGGCACAGCTATAATTAACTCTGCCTTCAGACGCCTTCCATTAATATTTTAAGGATTTTTTAATTAAAATAATTGTATTAGTTTATGAAAAATACTCTCTCCCTCAAGTTGTTTAATACAGAAAATATTCCAAACACATTCTCCATTTTGCTTTCTAATTCCCATCTGCACGACAGTTTTCCTTAATTTTTTTTCCGTTGCCAGATCCCCATAGTTTCTCTGCAGACCCTCAAACACAAAGGTTTTCCCCTTGTATATTGTGTCTTTTCAAGTTTTGGAAGCTCCGTAGGGCAAACCCCACATTTATGTTTTCTGAATCCTTCTGCCCCTTGCTCAGAAGCTCAGCCTGTTGTCGTATGTCAGCCTGATGTCGTATGTCATCCATCCCTCCGGCAGTACATGCCAGTTCTGCTCTGGGCGCAGAGAGTATCTTCATTTTGCTCATAAAGCATGGAGAACCTTGTTCCATGAGAGGTCTTTCTTTCTCAATTTGCTTGGTGGAGGCATCATCATTAGGTTTCTGGCATGGTGGTAGGGTGAGAATGACAGGGTTTGTCCAGGATGCCCTCAAGCCTTGGAAACAAGCTCTCTCCTCTTCAGTTCTCCATGGCAAGGTCTAAAGTTCATATGCCCTGTTAGAGAAATAGATTTACTAATAATAACCATGTAAAGATATTGCTTGTGTGTGTTAGTTGTTATTTCTTTCTTACTTATTAACCGATAAAACCCATTATTTTTAGCTTGACATTTGCCATTTTTACTAATTCAAATATGACTGGAACTCAGAGTATGCCTTTAATATTTTGCTTATAAACAAGACCTTATTGATCATCCTTGGTACTGATGGATCAAGGAGAAGATTATCTATGAGAAGTGATATTTTGTTTTGGAAGAAAAGGTTCATGCAGCCAAAGTCTCCAGAAAACTCTGTATTCGACTTTTCAGTATATCACTAAAATGGTGCTAAAAAAACATTACACTGCTGACATGTAGGTGGGCAAGTGAAATGGTCACAGGCACATAATAAATTGCACCAGTATATAATAAATCTATTTCTCATATGCCTACAACCCATACAGCTTCTCAGACAGACAATACTTGAGAGACTACACTTCTGATACATAAAACTATTTGTACACAAGAAAAAGCCCAATGTGAATAATTTAAGCAACCACTACAATCTGATATAAAGCAGAGTCTGCATCCAAAACAAATGAGACCCCATACAGATGCTTCTATTGACTTATACTTGAATTAATTTCATCTTTATTTTATTTCAACTCTACCTTAAATTTTTTTTTTTTTTTCCCTGTAATCCTCTGTCCAGAATATGACATGGGTAACTTTTGAGCAGGCTGATCATTTGAATAATCAGCCATTTAGTGACATGTCTAGTCCTGTTTAATGACTGAATCTGTAAAAGTATGACCTCAAGCACTGGTTAACTTTAAAATAGCTGTGCCCACTGCATGACATAGCCAACAGGAAGCCATTAGAGCTTCAGCAATTACCATTTACATCCATCGACGAAGTCCCTATTTTATTTTAATCTGCTTAAGTACATTTTCTGCACGAGGTTAAAATATAAATCCCTTCTCCTGAACAAGACTGGTTTTCTGGCTGACTTGAGAGCACAATTTACAACTGATTTAATTTGTTCTTCACAAACATTCCTAATGACATTACCCTGGTGCATATACTGACTGCCTCCTCTTATTCCATTAACTCCCAAATCGGGTTTAAAGACCATATTGATGCTAGATGTTATTATGGGTGATTATCAAAACAACAGACAATGGGGCAAAGTGTTTACTAACTGGTTTATATATAATTTCTGTAATAACTACAACAGATGGTAATGCTACAAACAATAAATCAAGCTTTTCACTGCTGAAATAAATTGGCAGCCTGCAGTACAGAAATGCTGTATGTAACTATATACAGATGCTTCAGTCATCAACTGTATTGTTCATCTTATTAGAAAATGGGTCTGTTACTGCTATTACAGGAAATCTTTCCATTTGCAATTACAAATGTATATTTTCAATTAAAATTGTTTTTAACTGCCAAACTGGTTTAAGTATACTTTAACCTTTAATTACAAATAGAGTTATCACGTACTGCCAAACTGGTTTGAGGCATTTGTTTGTGTCTGTGGAAGTTCCTCCTCAAATTGGGTTTCCACTCCATAAATATATTTCTGCCCTTCAAGAATCCTCTGGCCAAAAGGCATTTGCAGTAACTTTAGGAAGTTAATTCAATAGTAGCTGTGTAAAAGGATGCTTTATTCGACAGTGCTTAAAACAGTATCAAACCTGCAATTAATTCCATTCACTTTTGTTTGTAGTAATTTATCAAAACATTTGTCTCCTTACACTGCCTTCTCTCCAGCTCTTTTGTGGGGAGCTGATTGCATGTCTTCGTACTCATGTCACCATCTCCTGGTGTTTCAGAACTCCTGGACTATGTGGAGATACCCCACAGCTGCTCTACCAGTGACTTGAGGATGGAAGTTTTGGTCCTTAGGGTGGGAGGACACAATGGCAAACTCCAGGGATCTTCAGCAGTCTGGTATGAACTGCAGGAATGTTGGCCCACTCAGAAATGAGAATTTTATTACAAATGAGAACTTTATTACAATCCCAAGAATGGGTAGGATTTTTAGTGTCTTTCCCTGGTTTATGGCTCCGTTGAATTGTTCTTTGCATAAAGGTAGGGCCATGAAAGGAAGATGGAAATAGTGAATACTTAATGTTTTCACAAGCAAGCTTGCAGCTGTGAACTGATTGAGACTTACACCCTTCAGGTACCTAAATTTACACTGATTTTTAGTTTGACTTGAGCATGGTTCAGTGCGGAGAGGGTGACTTAAATTATTCTAAGTACCTATGTACATATTTAGGATCTTCTTTCTCTTTACAAACATAGATGATGTCCTGTATTCATCACTCACAAAGATCTAAATTCTGCTCCTTGATCTCTAGTGTGTCCTTGTGCAATGATATCCAAACATCCCGGCTTTGCGCATACACCTGGAGCCCTCCTAGGCTACATAATCCTTTAGGAAATTGGGACTTAAGTGTTATAGAAAAATGATGCATCTCAAAGAAACCTGAGGTCTCATGTCACAGGGAGATGAAAAAGGTAAAAAAAACCAACCCCAAAGCACATATGTGCTATTGAGCATTGTGTAAGAGATAGGACACACGAGATAGAATAAAATATTTGTCAGAATATTCAAAATGAATTGTAATGAATCATTCATGAATAATCTGTGAACTAAAACATGTTTCTTTTTTACCCAAAGAAGCACATAATAATTTCAGTGAGTGAATTAATCCAGGACAGTCATGATTGCTTTTGAGCAATTTAATAAAAAGAAGATAATTGACATTTGAATTAACTTTTCAGGAGTAGTGAGAATAATATATTAGCTCTTCTACACATTTTTTGGCCTACCTGTGATCTCACTAACATTAACTATGCTTTGGTGTAGCTGTTGCCTCAAAAGACATCTGCATAAAAGGGGTAAATATGCCGCTTTACTGGTTGATCTTTTTGTAAGTAAGTGTGAAGAAAGAGTTTTATTCCTAATTCTAACAGAGCAAGATAGAAGTGAAATGAACTGCCCCAGATTCCATTTGGTTGCTGGCAGGTAGTGAATCCATGAAATGGAAATGCCTGTAAAGAAATGTCTTGGTAGCTTCAGCTTTTAAGCTTTCTTTAGGAGGAGCCCAAACATATCCTGGTGTCACTCCTGGACTGCCAGGACTGGAGGTGATGCCTGCTGTCACTTACTGTGATGGTGGATAATATCAGATGGGGTGGCTTATCTTCTGCATGTGGAGTAGGTATTTGCTCTGGTCTAGACCTGAAGCATGCACAAGTCTTGGCTCCAAGAGCCAGCTTGGAGCCTGGCAGTGAACTTTATGGGGCATCATGTTGTAGGGGAATAAAGGGCAGAAGCTGCCACCATGTTGTCTGTTCATGCAAGTCCATTGCTGAAGGCAGCAGGAATCTGGATATGTCCTTCTGCTGCCCCTGCCACAAGCTCAGGAAACACAATTGTTTGCTCTGTCTTAATTTCTTGCCCCTTTACTAAGTTACCTATTGCCTGGGCAGTCACCTAGTTGCCAGAGGTTGCTGCTGTATGAAGAGGGTTTTTTGTGTGACAGCAATCTGTGGGATAACTCCCACTGGAGAACATCCAATGTAGAGCACAAACCCCTTCCTCTTCTATCAGCTGTATGTATGTATGCACAATGCTTCATGAACGCAAGAGATGCAAATTATATCTGCTGTATATAATAAATTTAAAAAAATGCATTCCTGGCATTATAAAGATCTTTAATTAGAATCCTGCAAAGGTGCAATCTGATTATTTGCTAATTGCCTTTCCATATTTTTTCAGGGCCTCACAAAGCATCAGGGATACTAAAGAGCAAACAGTGCTTTAAGGCCACAGTACAATATGACAACAGTGATAGATATGCTAATTTCTTCATTCACTCCACTTCACTTCTTTTATTCTTTCCAATTAAAGCAAATGCTACTGAAACTGTAATTAAGCTAGTGCCGTAGCCCTGATTGCCTGCTGTTTTAATGAAACCCTATTGATTTTTCTTTTATTTCTAATGGCCACACATTGCGTTCAATGGTCAAACACATGGATGTTACAATGTGCGGCCCAACTTAATTTTTTTCCCTAAAAGGGTGGCCTTATCAGCAAGAATATCAAAAGAGCTATTTGTGTGAGGTCTCTATAGTTTTATCTCTATCTGCCTGAAGAGACGCACATGGAGCAAATATATTACCATTAAAAAGAAATGAGTTAGTTACATTTTGGAGAGAATAAAAATGACTATTAGTCTCCTGTAGTTGCCATAAGTTGCACGCACATTTGGCATATTCATGATTCCCAGCATACTTTTAAGTTTTATTGTTTTTTATTAAAAAAATCTATCTGAAGAGAATGTGGGGAACATTATCTTCTGTCTGCTAGATATTATAAATCACACCAGCAATTTAAGGTATAACAGGCTATGAGCACTTTCCGATTTGTTGATAATTTTATGGAAGAATTCATTTTCACTGGTAAATTTCCCTGAATTATTTCCTGGTTTGCCTAGAAGTAGTGAAAAAGATAAGGAAAAGAAAAAGTCTCTTAAAATCCCATAAAACGCATTGTATACCTATAAATTTATTATTCACCAATTGGATTGTTCAGCTAGGGAACTAGCTATTTAACTCGGTATAGCTTTTCCCTGGCTTCATAGTCGTACTTAGGAGCCAGTGTGTACAAATCAGGGCGCTGGAAGAAGGCACTAAGTCTCACTGCAAACGAATCTGTCTAACTTCTTATAACACACCACAGCAGAAACTCATGGCATGCACCACACATGTCTACAGGAAGACTGAAGATTTTAAATCACAAAACATGCCTTTATGTGACCCTGTTACAGTTTTGCTTGAGGAAAATAAATGGTAATAAGGAAACATGGTTTCCTAACATTCCTTATCTAAAAAGGTTTCTTCTGTGACTGCTGTGGAAGATAAACTGTAATCACACTCAGGATACATAAAGTCAGCAGTCAGCTTAGCCAATGTACAAAACACACATGAGCTAAGGTCCTGATCCATCCTGTGTGTGCTCAAAGTCAAAGTTTTTTATTCTCCTACATTTGTCCAACTTTAATCAAACATTCACATTTTTCCTTGGACCGAGGCCACATTTTGCTGGTTGTACAGGCAAAGCTGCACTCCCTCCTTACAATCCTTTGATCAGCATCTCTGAATCACAAATCATGAGTTAAGAGTATCGGCAATCTGTTGGGGAAGCATCTTCTCACAATAAGTAATATGTTGGGATAAATTTATTACACATACAGAATGCAACTGTACATAGTTTGAGCCAGTTAAATGAGTCCTTAGAGCATGGATCTGTTTTGCTTTTGTTCTCAATGAATTTCATGACACATTATAGAAAAATATTTATCCAGTGTCCTAGGCCTCATCCTCCTGACTGACCTATGTGAGCACATCATGAGGCTTGCCAAGAACCACAGTGAAAGCTTCCGTGGTGTTTCCTTTGGGGACCAGCTTGTGGGATCACAGTCAGGGGCAAAAGTTACATCAGCCCTAAAGCTGCTAAATCTGACCTCAGGAACTGGCCAAGCTGGACTTCAGCAAGGCTTAATGCTTCCTTCCAAGCATGAGTGATGGATCAGGAGGGGCTATCTTGATATGACAGGGACTGCTGCTTTTGTATGAACAGTGCTTCTGAATGCAGGTTAGCCTTGTATGCGCATGCTAGAAGCCACCACTATAATGTCCTGATTGTTTCATTAGGAAACTAACTATAAAATCCTCTTGTAATTCACATAAATGACACTGTAAATGCTGTATTAGCCTGATTGGTTTGGGATAAAAATTGCAGAAAGAATATGAAGAGTTGAAAATAACCTATACAGGGTCTAGTATCAAGAAATGGATTTGAGTGCAGGTCTTGTAGCTTTTCTCGTTGCTTGCTTGCTGCCCATCCCACCTGCATTCCCCTTAGTTTACAACAACAGCAGATCTCATTTTCAAAGTGCATATTAATACGGGGCTCCCATGAAGCCAATCTAACCACACAGTCATTGTAGACCCACACATAAGGTCTCCATGGCGCACACCAAAACCAGCAGAAGGGGTTGGAGCAGTGTGAGAAGAGGCTTTGATCCCACAGATGGAGGTCAGTCAGACCGAGCTCAGTATCAAAACAGCACAAATGTAAAATTTTCCAGTTCAGCCAGTTGGCATCACACCATTTGCACCCAGGGCAGTCACAGAGCCAAAAGAAGTTGTGCTTGCTGGTCTCTCTTGGCTTGCCAGTTTAGCTCTGCACATCGCACCAGAAATCTTTCCTCAGCACTAAGTTAACTTCCGAGAATTAGAAAAATATGCAGATATTGAACCCAGGACAAGATTAAAAAGTGATTATAAATTTTTATTGAAGAGTTACACTCCAAATTTCAGATCTTGCAGAAAGCTCTGCCACGGCCACAATACTAGCACAATTTTAGTTAAGTAAACAGAAGATGTGAAACAGGAAAACATATTTTCCCCACATTAACCAAGAAGTCTTGCCTGCCCTATTTCCCAGTCTTTCTCAGCTACAGTTCTGAATCAGCTTCTGTTTGTGACCAGTGCTAAATACAGTGTTAATACACTTTTATTTTACCTGTAGGCACTAAATTTTTCAAAAGCCTCACATTACTATTAGCCTGCCAGCAAACCAGGAACATCAGCTCTTTTTAATTAGATTTTCTAACTGTGATGTTCATTCAACAAGGGATAAATTCCCTTTAGTGGAAGTTGCGGAGTATGCTTGGACTTGTTAGCTGTGGGGAAGTGAAAATAATAAATAAAATTTGTCAGGGAAAAGGTAACAGTAGGAATAGTAGAAAATAAGATACCATCATGTCACTACTCAGCCTTGTCAACTGTTACGCTAATCAGGATAGAATTAAAAGCACATTTTCTCCCAAGATGTTTCACAGCCAAACCGGTTAAATACAGATTTTAACAAAATTGAAAGCATATTATACAGAGATTTGTGGTTTCCAGCTCTGTGAGTGAGTGCTGAAAGTGTGATGAAATAACAAAATTGCAGCCTAATAATCTATAGAATAATATTGTCAACTAATGGATTATAATAAAATAAAAGCTATTATTAGGGTAAAACATTATAACAAAAAAAAATCCAACTTTTATTTGTAGCACCTCCCCCTTAATGGTTTCAAGCATTTTGAAAGGTAATTTAAACAAGTACATTGTGTCCTTATTGAAACTGTTTCATCTCGCTAGCTGCTGAAAATGGCTTTAACCATCTCTCTGAACAAAAGCTCGCTAATAAGACAACAAAAAGCTTACAAAAGCACTGGCTCAGCATCACTGCAGAAAGGCAACTAAAGGCAGCCTGCAAATGGTCTGTTTCTTTTTTCTTGCATGTAATTAGATGAATTAAAAGGACAAAGTAGTTAATGTTACTGTTGTCCGAGGCCCCCGGTTCTTTTCATACCACCCGCTCTAGACAAGAGCCTGTGGCTCTCGCTCCAGCAATGTGGTGAAGAATGTTGGCAATAAGTAAAATTAACAAGCTTAATCTGTGAAGAATCTGGTCTGAGTCATAGATGAAATGTATCTCTAGCAACGAAAGGCTAGTAATTCCTGGTCTCCTTTTATATGCCTAATAAAACTTACAATAAATTAACTGCATTTTAGTTTGCAGCGCTGGCCCCATTAATCAGAGCCGAGATGTGTAGTCAAGTTACAATAGAAAGAACTCAACTGGGTGCATTTCAGTTATGCAATTAGGGCCCATTGGCCTGGCTCTAATTAGGCCAGGGATGTTGATATTTCAAGTACTGTTTTATCATAGGTTTCATTTCCTTGGAACATCCTCAATGGCCAAGTAGTGAGAAGGGTGGAGGATATTATAAGCACGGGTCATCAGAAAGTCATTAATGGGAGTTAGGAAGGGAAGGGCTGACATTAATACCTCACCCTGTGAAATGTTAAGCTGTCTCTGGGAGACTCTGAGTCCCTCCATCTCACAGAGGAACTGGTGGCACCTGAGAGCAGAAGGATCAGGCTCCGGGCAAAGGACCTCCCTTAGAAATGATATTGTTAATTGTTAGCTGCTAGATTGGCATGCCCTGGCAGCAGGTACAGCAGAGAGAGGTGATCCTAACACAGAGCTGTTGATTTCTTACTCCCTGCTAGCTGCTGGGGTCAAACCCAAAAAGAAACACCCGCTTCTGACCAGTAATGGAGAGAAGTGGAAGTGTTCAGGGCCAGGCTGGATGAGACTTTGAGCAACTTGGTCTAGTGGAAGGTGTCCCTACCCGTGGCAAAGGGTTGGAACTAGATGATATTTAAAGGCCTCTTCCAACCCAACCCATTCTGTGATTCTATGATGATATGAAGATACTAGATCTTAAGGCAGGCTCATTTGGGTAATTCTGGTGGTGATGCTTGGTTATCCCCACTCTGTTTCCTCCGGGCATGAGACTTGCTCTCAGTTATTGGCTCCACCACATAGACTGAGGATGACATGCTGGAGAGTGGTTCACCATCCGCCAGCACCCACAGACCATGAACATGAAGTTTCCTGTTTAGCACAGATGTGGTTGTGTTCCTTGTATAGACAAATCCAAACACTAAAGCAGAGGGGAAAAAAAAAGAGAAGAGCCATTAGTCCTCAGTTGTGCTTTTCTTGCCAAACATTACCTTAACTCCGTAACTCCAAACAATACTTTGCCTGTTTGTAAAATATGACTTTGTTTCATTATGAAAAAAGAAATTACATAATTAAATTCATTATATCCAATTACTATATGATTCATCTGGCGGCTTAATGAAGCTTCACATGATACTAACAAGATAAAGCAAAAGAATAACATTTTATGAGACTGCAGGCATTCTGTGTACAGCAGACTAGCTAGTTTGTGAGCTATATTCAGTGCATTTCCTAATAGTACATATTGTATTAACTCCAGTAGGGAAGTTATTGCTTGGTCCTGTGATATCTCACCCACCTCATTCTGGAAATTTGCTAAAACAAAAAGTTCAACTTTATACTCTTTTCTATCCAGTCCTAGGCCACTCCTCTGGATGTTGCCAAATTTTATCCCAGAGGACTATAGGATGCAAGGAGCAAGCTTAATTGGATCATAACAAAAAAATCTAGGCAACTTTACAGCTGTCAGAAGGCAACATGTTTTAGATGTAAAAGAGCTGGTTTGGTTTTGAACCAGTGACCCAGAGGTGAATTACCTCAGTGTCTCCGTTGATAGGTATATAAATATTTTAAATACGATTTTGCAGAAGTGTAAAACTGCCTTTTCTTTCAAAGTACATTATCAGCCTAAAGAAGTCTATCAACTCTGTCCTCCCAATAATTTATGATCTAATAAAAGGCTTCTGTCTTTGGAAAAACTGTCAAAAACTTGTAGTTTTATCTTTTGGGAATGGGATCTGTCAATATAGTGAAGTCTTGTCTTTCAAATGTGTGCATAAAACTATTTGAAATGTTCACGATTTTGAAATTAGCCACTAACAGAGGAAAGGGGCAAATTAAAGACATTCAGCCTCCCTTTTCTTCCATGTATGAGTGCCCTTCAGCTTTTCTCATTACCATTTAGTATTTCTGGACAACTATTGATACTCAATGCAAATATAAATGGGCTTGAAAAATCATAAATTGTGAAAAATAGGTTTTAGAGACATCAGAAAAGTTTGAGGAAAAATGACATTTGGCTATGTGGGAGAACAACAGGAATGATTTCACATTGTTATTGAAGGATAAAACTGTTGTCTCAAACTGGAGCCTTTGACCAGTTACAAGGTGAAATTTCTGATTTCAGCCTTCTCAACCGAGCAAACCTTGAAGACTTGGAAAAAAAGGGAGCAATGAGTTTCAGCATAATTAAAAGCCCCAGCTTTATTACTGGTGGCAATTTACTCCAGAGAGCACTCTGTGTTTGTGCTTGCTAGTTACTTTTGCAAGCGATGTGCTGAAAGCCATCGATGAGGGATTTAAAAATCTGTCCTCTAAATCAAAATTTATCAGCCTGTGACATAAAACCTGAAATATTTCCTGTGGCGACGCCTTCATCATCTTCTAATTTCTTTAATTAATGTAAGAAAAACCATATCTGCCTCTGGGCAAGCTTCAGTTTTGGTCATTTGTCTTACCTTCAGTAAGTAGGAATTGCTTAGAAGTATAGACACGCATGATAGAAAGGACTGCAAGTGCAAAAGGAAGGATTGAAATAAAGCACGGTGATGGGCAGGTGACAGGGCATCCTCAGCTGTATGTTATCTGCTCCAAAAGAGAGATTTCATAACTACCCACACAGACAGTAAAAATCCCCCAAATCCCCTCTTCCAGAAGTGCTGATGGTGAATAAACCTATCCTTGCTACCCTTGTATCTGAACTGGGAGCAAAGGACCCTTCTGCCAAATTTGGAGACAAGCTCCTAGAGAAACCCTATTACTCCAGTGAACACCAAAAGGAAGGTGCTTACCCAAGATGTGTCTTTGCTATCACATTTTGCTTTTCTCTGTAGTCAGGCCCAGCTGGTTGGGATTCATGGTGGATTTAACACACCAAGAAATGTCCTTCAGCCCTAAGACCAAGTGAAACAGCATGACCTATGTCTTCACTGGTTCAAAACAGAGGATGTGAGGCAAACTAATTGGGACTGGTAGATCATGGAGCGAGTCTATCTCACAGCTCACATGCCCCTCAAGGGCACAGTGTGTGCCACACTCTTCCTTTGCTCTGTGAGCAATATGCCATCATGCCCACAAGGAACTGAAAGGGCTCATGGTCTGCACCCTTAGTTCCCCGAAGCAGCCTTATGTGTCTGCTGCCCCCAGGACCAAAACCTCCCAATCTGAGGATTTGTGCAACATCCTTTTCCCTCCTGTAATACTGGATGAGGTTGATCCCTGTCTGTCCTGCATGTGGAGCAATCCTGAGTATGTGTGCAGAATTACACCATTTTAAGGTATTTTAGCTTTTCCCCATGCTGGGTGATGAAGTTGACCTCAACTCTGAGTGATCCCTTGTGCAGCATGGCTTGCTGTATCATACAGTTGACAGCCAATGGGGACAGCGTGGGATGAAGTGTCCCACAGACACCCTGTGCTGCCTGCTGGGGACATTCCTGTCCTCTATCCCCCTTGGGCATGGCCATCACTGGGTGAAGGCTGTTTGCTGAGGCCACAGCTCTCGCAGAGATGCTAGAGCGATCAACCAGAGGGCTCAAGCACATGGCTGGTGCTCTATTGTCATAAATCTTTTCCCAGTCACAGAAGAGCAGTTTGCCAGATAATGACTTACTAAAACATTCCTGCAAATCTGCTCTGTTGTCCCCTTGAAGCTCCTGGAACCAGGGAAGCTGTTGCTCCCTTTGTCTGTTTTTTGCCACAGCAAGGAAGCCTTGGCTGGTTAAACACGAGTGTGATTCATATCAGTGCTAGATCTGGAGACACACACAGCTGATGGACAGAACACGGCCTGGTGTATCTATAGCCATTATAAACATATTGTGCATCTCCATTCAAAGATAACAATATAAATAGTACAGCTCTTTAACCAGTTGCCATGAGTGACAACCACGAATAGCTGCTGGGATATCTTGAGACTTGCCTCCACCTCTTTACAAGGAGCAATCAAAGGTGCTGCTTATTTCTGGGGCAGAAAAGTGAATCAAGGGAGCTATCAGATAACTGAGGTTCCTCTTTGCCTCCCATAGCAGCTGCTGCTTACAACCACGTCACCATGTAATTGTAAAAGGAGTATGGTAAACATGATGCATAATTAAGGAACGAAGTGTGGAGAACCTTTAGGAAATGTACTAAAGGCACAGAGAGCAGGATGAGATTTCTGCCAGCAGTGAATATCTTTATTAAAAAGTGGTAGTTTCTGGAAATTATTGTTTAACCAAATTATCAATGTGAATGAAATCAGGCTTTGGGGAAACTCCTAATTCATGCAATATATCAGGTGTTGTTTAACTGTTGTTTATACTGGGTGGAAAAGAGCAGCACCATCACATTGTTTATCCCTAGGAAATACCCTGATTTTTTGGTGACTAATCTCTGGTTGTCATGATGAAAAATATTAATAATTTAATGCAAATAACTACTTAGAAACATGTCTCCTGCATCTACACAGATTTTCTGGGTGTTTTGTTTTTTTAAAGAGTTTCTTGTAGAGAAATGGTCTGAAACCTACAGTAAATATTACAGCGGTTTCAGTGGGTACATCATTAGATACAAATGTCCATTAAACCAAATATTTGGAAACACCAATAATACTATTATGTGGAAGCAGCCTGAAATCAGCATTGGTGGTAAAGAAACTGGACCCAGACATGGAGCTTCATGTGATAAATGATAAAAGTACATAAGGATTACTCTAAGGTGTACGTAAGGATTCTCCTGCAGAAGCTGCCAACTCCTCCCATTATGATTTTCCAGAATACTTTGATTTCTGCTGGAGAATCCTCAGTATGTGCTACTGGATTAGCTCACATCACCGAAGACTTGACAGTACTGTGCAGACGAACACTGATGGCGAAGTCTGTGAAGGGCAAATCCAAATTTCCAGATACAGGTGTGCATTGGAGCTTGCAGTTCTGGCACAGGACTACACTGATAGGGTACCAAGCTACACTCTGTTTTCATCTTTCTTACACGTCACTTGTGAGATGGTTGCGAACAGAAGGACACAGTGCAGCAAGTCGCTCTCCTCTGCTGATCTGAGACTTCATTTTTCTGGCTTCCCTTCATAAAAACATCCACAGCTGAAGTATCCCTGATAAAAAAAACCCAGGTATATGTATTCTTAGTTTCTTTATCTACTTCATTATGTGGAAGAGCGATGGAATGACAGCCTCAAGAAGAAAGATGAAGCTGGGAGATAAGAACAGAGACTGAGAAAAGGGATGTATACAACATAACAAAAATGTGCATAGCACATGAACTGGATGTCCATATTTTTCACTGATGAATCCATTAAAAATGGGACTTATTTGTGATAAGGATAGTAACTATTTGACACTGATATAACTCCAATGACCAGTTGCAGCAATTATTTGGAGAGATTACTAATCAAAGCTGATGCAAACAATGCTACTCATTTTCTAGAAACAGGCAGCATCAGTATGTTCCAAAGCTCGTGCCTATCTGACTCTTGCTTTGTATCTTCTGGGATCATCTTGACATTTATCCTAATTCTCAGAAAAAGGGAGATCTCCACAAAAATATCATAAAAGGGTCATCATGTAAAGACAACATAGCAAAGAACAGAAATACTCCATTGTGGGATGCTTGGTCAATTCTGATTCACAAAAGATGACTCACATCAGATTCAGCCCATGTCTTCCATGAAAATGCATTTCTGTGATCTCTGTGGCACAGCTATCTTTTTTGTTCAGAATAATAAAAGAAATTTGGCACAGGGATGGCTTTATATATGGATCTCAATCAGCCTCAATCTCAAATCTCTTCAAAGTTTGCCAGGTACTGTGGTTTACCAGCATGTACTTCTGGCTTCTCACAGCAAATTTAAAAAGGTTGCCAAAATAATATAATCGAGGTATTTGTCTTTTAAAGGCAGAGTTAATACGTGCTCTGCAAGGATTCTTTGCACATATTTTGCCTTGTTGATGGTTCAGCTTCTCTCCTAAACCTGGCCTGCTTGAATATCAAAGGTGGCAGCAATGGCAATTGTTTACTTGTGCCTTTCTCCAAGTGCAGTGTCTGAAACCATAAAATGAATACAACACAGGGGCTCAGATCCCCAGCAATTATTGGTGGCCCAAAGAACTACATCAGGAATTCTTATTAGACAGCTTTCTGTCTTAAGAAACCAATCTGTTCCTAAGCAATTCTTCTCCATCTTTATCACAAAGTCAAATCTCTGAAATAGCTGCCTTCTCTTCTGTCCTTCATGTGATAATGTAAAACAGGCTTTACTGAACAAATAGCAAGTACCTTAAAGAAAAGCAACAAAAGGAGTTTCATTTCTTCATGTATTGCTGCTCTCCAATATGAAACATAAGCTGCAGTGAGACTAAAACACAGTTACAGAGGAAGAAAATTACTGCAAAATTGGAAGGTGTCCCAGAGGGGATTCTCACACCAAAGTGGATTTATTCCTCCTATAGTGACTGCTACCACTGCACCATTTTTACAGCTCCATACTAGTTTCCCAGTTGAACTTCACATATTCTGCAATTATATGAAGTAATTGAGCAAAAACTAAACTAGATATCTTTATTTAAGGAATAAAAGAGGAACACCAGGGAAAGAAAGCATGGCTCACGTGGCAAAGCAGGGGCAGCAGTTTGGGGGGATTTGTTTGGGGAGTGACTAAGTCAGCAATAGCGGTTTCCCATGGCTTGATTCTTTGCTGTCTGGAAGGTTTCTGGGTAGGAAACCATTGATTTTGCTAAATCATAGAATCATAGAATCATAGAATGGTTAGCCTTTGAAGGGACCTTAAAGCTCATCCAGTTCCAGTCTCCTGCCAAGGGCAGGGGCACTTTCCACTACAGCAGGCTGCTCTAAGCCCCATCCAACCTGGCCTTGAACACTGCTAGGGATGAAGCAGCCATAACTTCTCTGGCCATAACCTGTGCCAGAGTCTCACCACCCTCACAGGGAAGAATTTTTCCCTGAGATCTAATCTAATATCTAAAACTGACGGCATGTTCTGAAACTCAACAAGAAAAAAAACTGAATTATTATTCATCAAGAAAGTCCCTTGTTTAAGGTGGAAAAATGAAGTGCGAGTTACTTCAAAAGGTAAAGTTGCATGGCTTAAAAATACATTAGCAAATACCTGCTTAAAAACTCAAATCTGCTTTGGAAAGCAGCCACAAAGCCTGTCTATAAGTGCTATTCTCTGCAGCAGTGGATGTCACTAATGAAGGTCCAGATGCTGCAGTCAGTTAGGCACATGCCCAGCTGCAATGACTTCTGCTGGGAAGGATCTCCTCACGACACCCATGGCAACCAGGCAAAGTTAGTCATAAATCTCCACCGGGAAAATGAGCTGGTATCTTTGACTTCAACTGCTGCTCTTGTTGAGCTGTTGTCTTCTACATGAACCCCGAGTGTCTGCTCAGGATACAAACCAAAAGAGTGGTACTCTGCAATACATTTGGTCAACACGCAGTGGAGGCCTGGGGGTGGCAATGGGAAAGGGCAGCATGATGGCAAGCAAGCCTCTGTCTAGCAGCACAGCTCAGCTCTTCCTGCTAGAGGAGTTATCTACATCAGAGCTGGTATTTTGGTGCTTCACTGGGGATAATAGAATTTTTAGAGATTTGTTGGCACTGAGGTCCAAATGCAATCACCCCACAGCCCTTTGTACCACATGAGGATTTACCTCTTGGGGACCTTCTTGATGTATACCTAGTATCTTGGAAAATCAGATTTGTGCCCCATATGATATTATCCGTGAAAATCCACCTTGAAATCAGCAAATAGATTATTATTTGGCTGTTAGAATGCAACAGTTCAAAAGGTGGGTTTTTTTCCCCACAGTTCTTGAAACTTCTCATGCATTTTCACTTACTATCTTTCATCATTTTGAAATTGAAATGATTGTGCTTTGAGCTAGCATTCACCTCAGCATAAGGGAACAATCTTTATGATATTCAGTGTCCTGAAATATGAGGATGAATAGTTCAGGTGGTAATAAATTTTACAGCCAGATAACACTACATACATAGAGAACACATATTTGAAAGTAAGGACCAATTAATTTTCGTAGAAAGATTATTTTCAACATAAAAATAACTTCCATCTACTTTACAGTCCATTGCATTTTACTAGATCCAATTTATATTTGGAAAGTAAAATTAAATTTTCCTTTCATATGAAATAAAACAAATTTATATTGAAAACATAACACATTAAAATATGCTTTCTGTGAATGTAATTATGCTGCACAAATAAAAAAGCCAGCACCCTTTTGCCTACAAAATTATGTGGGTATTTATTCAATTGCCAAATAAAAACCTATTGAGGGAAAAAGCTGTCTAGCATGTGAATGACATCTGTCATGTTTGCCTTATAAAAAAGGTCAATGTCAGGGTAATGGTAAGTAGCATCCCAAAATGTATGCTAACAATAATTATACTGGAAGATACATGGGATTATGCGCTGAAGCAGTTCAAGTACAGAACTTTTGGTACTGCTGGCTCTGTGTTGGAGCTGAAACACCATTGGGACATCTTTCTCTGGGTATACGTCAAGATAGTCCCCAGGAGATAAGTCCTCATGTGACTTATGGCTGCCATTACACCTCCCTGTCGACCTAATGTCTTAAACATGATGAACTCTTATCTGGAAGATAATTATCACGATCATCGGAAATATGCTTTAACTTTAGAAAGTATAAATCACTTTAATTTGACAGCTGCAAAAGAAAAGAAGTGTAATGAAGGTCAGTAGCAAAAATCGTAAAAGCTTGATCTGAATTTTAAACCCAAGAATTTAAAAAAATCAGTGTTCAAATGTGGGAGAAAAACATGAAAGCAAACACTTTTTTCTTGTAGCGTGGATTCTAAAGACTCAGTTCCTAACTGAGCAAAGTCAGATAGTCAGGTTTCCTACTCTCATTGCTTACCATGGATTTCAGCTCAAGCTTTTAAATCCAAGGATGATGTGATTTAAATGGAAAAACCCTTGTGGAGATGTGGAAGTCTGTGTTTGAATCCAGCCCACCAACACCACCAGGAATTTTGCACTTCCTACCACCAAGGTCAAATACTTCTAAAGCTCTGTGGTCCTTCTGTCTATAATTTTAGCTATCAGTTAATGGCTTTTTGAGTTTAATGTATTCTTTACTTTCATGCACAGACATGGATTTTTGCCAATAAGACTAGCAGTGGTGGGAATAGAAACACAGATGGTGAAGAAACTGGTTTGCAATGAGATCTTTTTATGTTCCTTAAACCAACTTATGTCTTTAAAGGATAAATAAGACCAGGACACTGCATCCAGATGTGAATGCAGGACAAGAGTCACTTAGTGAAGGATTTCTAGAGATAGTTTTGTTCTAGATGGAAAATGCCACTTCACTAACCCCAGCTTTCCTTAAGCTCAGAAACATGGTAAAAAGATGTCTTTCTTCCTGTTATGGAAGAAGGACTGCACCAATGCACCCAAGAGACCAAGGGATGCAGAGAGATGCCGTGTCATCAGCTGCTCTTATTTGTACCATAAACATTCTCACAAGCAGTGAAGGTCTTCTGTAAAGATTTATGGTCTCAAACATATAAACCTGAGGACTGACATTGTTTAAGCTACAAAAATTGAAGCAAAATAAAAATACTATGAGGGTGCTGAGGCGCTGGCACAGGTTGCCCAGAGAAGCTGTGGCTGCCCCATCCCTGGCAGTGTTCAAGGCCAGGTTGGACAGGACTTGGAGCAACCGCCCGTGGCAGGGGGTTGGAACTGGACGAGCTTTGAGGTCCCTTCCAATCCAAAGCATTCTCTGACTCTATGATTCTATGATTTTATGTGAATCAACCTCCTCGCAACACATGGGAGCATCTCATGCATCACAGTCCAACAGGTCAGATCAAGCCTTGGGAAGGAGAGAAGCAGGGGAAAACCTCACTCACACATGCACACATAGACCCTTCCCAAAGCTGACAGTTTTAAATCAGGCTGAGAAGGTATCACCTCCTTTTATCAGCCTCACAGATTGCCAGGAAAAATTTGCCCACTATCCTTTTTTGGACACGTAATTGCTGTTTGCCAACTCCTGGCTCACGTTATCTGCAAACTGTGGATTTCCTCTCTCTTTTGTTAGCCACCCGTTCAAATAGCAAGGTTGATCAGAGCAGTAAACAAATGAGGTATTATTTACTTGTTCCTGTGCCAGCAGCACATAATTCAGGCTGGACAGACCGCAGCAATTATGATGCATTTTTCATTCACTCCGATGAATCAGTCACTTCCTTCACTTGTGTGTGAACAACAAGTAACAAAACAAAACCACAAAAATTAAAAAATCAAGTCCAAATAGTTGCTTGTTGGGCAAAAATCAGGGACACTGTTTTTTAAGACCAACATTTACATGAAATTATCTTCTTGTGTGATTAGCAGCCCCCGGTTAATAACCATTCTGCAAATAACTGTATCTATTGAAATGAACAGATGAATCATTATCATTTAGCACTTATAGGATAATAACAGGATGTAAAAACTATCAAAAATAGGAATACTTGAAAATCTACCAGAAAGTAGCACCTCCAGAATAAGATGAATGTGAAAAATTGAAAGATAGGAATAGAAGAAGTTTTAAACATGTGAAACACCAGAGCCTCTGCAGTCTGGTTCATGCCTGAAACAAGCTGATAGTGTTAGGCATGCACACTCAGTAACAAGTTGTTTGTGCCTACAAAAGGGAGCACAAAATAAAAAATAAGAAAGCCAAAAGTGGAAGGAAAGGGATATGATTATGTCTGGCTATAGGCCTGCAGACGTCTGTATGCACAACTGGCAGAGTGTGCACCATCTTCTGCTGAAATCCACCTGGGATCACTCCCAAGACCCAAGTGGAGCTAAGAGGTTTTCTAACCCGAGCATGTGTAGCTTGCACAGCTTCATACAAGAAAACTGTGAGCAAATCCCATTTCTCCCGTATCCCATGTTCTCGCTACCACTATAAGATTCCTCCCACCTTTTCCAGGAGGAAAGAAATGAGCCAAAAAAATGATATAGCTAATTTCAGAAATAACTAATTTAGACTTAAAGTCTCTGGAGCTATAATGGAGCTGTATTATGAATATGATTGTCTGAAGTTAACACTCTCTTTTTATTCATTTGTCTAGCAATTTATTTGTAAAAAGTAAGCAAACTGAAATGAGCAGGCAATCAGCCGCCCTGACACAGTATTTTACCCAAGGGTATTCTCCAGGAATGGAGGCAGACTATTTCAGCCATACAATGTAATATTTATACCTCCATCATGAGAAGAACTCATGACCTTACTCCTAGATGTAATGAAAAGGTATATATTAAAAAAATAACCCTCTCTTTATAATGAAAGACGTTGCAATACCCCAAACTCTATACAAGTGGACAGAGATATTTTGAAGCATTGCAGGACATACTCCATTGGAGAAATTATCTGGATGTACAAGTGAGCACCTGTACAAAGCAGTGTTTGGAAGAGTTTGCTTATATTTGGAGAGCTGTGAATTCACTTTTTCTACGCACCTGTACTGAGAGGTATCAGCCAGACCTTTTTTCACACAGATCTTTGCTTTTTGTGTAATCTGTGGGCAGACAAAAGTAGTCATTGCTGAGAAGCAGCTCTTCTCCTTTCTCAAACCTAACCTGCCTGCAGAAGAAAATACCTCGTGGCTTCAGTGCCCTCTCATGCAGGGCGATTATTCAGGAATAACTAGCCAAATGGAGCAGTTTTTGGG
The DNA here is from genome assembly GCF_004027225.2 of Strigops habroptila. Classification (NCBI taxonomy): domain Eukaryota; kingdom Metazoa; phylum Chordata; class Aves; order Psittaciformes; family Psittacidae; genus Strigops; species Strigops habroptila. The sequence continues at coordinate 78,516,184 of NC_044281.2, forward strand.
CAGTCCAAAAGATGAAGAAAAATCAGATATGGGTTTTTCTCTTAGGAAGAGCTTTTTGAGGGCTACCTTTCTTGCTGTTATAGTAGCAAGATGGGATAAAATCCCTGCCAGGGGGCTACAAAAACCAGGGGTTCTTTTAATTGTTCAGAGTAAGAAGAAATCACCTAAGGCTTTTCATTCATTGGAATAGATATTATGACTTCTAAAAATGCCCTGCAGAAGATACTGTCATGTCTATGTGGGTAATACAACTTACTCCTCTTGCAAGAGGCAACATTTTGCTCTCACTTCCCCCCCTCTCCGCCTCCATGCAAATTCAGTAGGGTTTCTCCTCACTGACATAGTAATAATTAGAAACAGAATTTGGCCCAGTATGCCTGTGCCTGTAAAGGGTCTGAAAGTGGTGGGCAAGCAATGAGCACGAGCTAGAGGTGTGTGAAAGTCTCTGCTGGAATGAAAGAATAGCACTTTTGAGATAATAATATGGGCACAAAACAGGGGAGGATTTTGGTAATATGCTGAGACTGTGCTGTGCTACTTCCTCCACGTCTGTGCACAGCCCAGAGCCCAGTCCAGGCTCTCACAACACTTCTTTTAGGATAAAAGACACACAATAAGATGAAAGACAGCCTGTGCCGGTGTTTCTCCTTGCTGAAGCCATGACCACTGAAAAGAGAATATTGTTCCCATAACAAAGGTGGATATTGTGAACCCCAAGCAGATGATGATGAACATTGGCAACAGACTTCCTGTATCAGCAAGCAGGAAGGCTAAATTATACCAGGGAAAAATTAGGATTAAAATAACTACATGATTAATTTCCTATTTTACCTGGAATAAATAAAGCTTTATCTCTGTAACTCTTGTTATAATAGCTGGGTTGGTATGCTGGTATCTGCTAAACAGCTAACATATTTAGTTTTATTGTTTTGTCAAAATATTAAGAATATCAATATATCTCCATAATTCAGTGTTATACAAAGAAGCATTTTTGTGCCATATATAGCAAAGATTGTATTATACTTTTGAGATCATAGGTAATGATGACAAAGTGATCTGTGTTCAATTTCAGCATTAATGTCTGGTTTGAACAAAGCCTGAAATATGGTCCGGGAGCTAAGAGGCTTTAATATTAAGATCTTTAACTGTAATTTATGTGACAGAAGATAGGGTTTAGCATAATAAAACGTAATGGGCTCCTCGAATGAAGAGGACTAAGAGACAATTGAAAACAAGGTAAAAATGGTAAATTATAAATAACAGTAAATTTACCTTTATGTTGTTACTTCATTTATTTTTGATTTGTTAGACAGGCTCTGTAATTTTTCATTTTGCTACATTTGGAACCAAGCATTTCTGCACCTCAGGATTATAGGGTCGAAGGCACAGCAATACTGTTGGGCCACTCTTAGCAAAGCTGTATTAAGGCTCCAAATAGAAACCCTATTTTAATCCAGAGATTGTAATTTACCTGTAAAAATTCAGCCTGAGTCAAATTTCAACACAATATGTGGGGAGCAAATATATTTGCTTGTTTTGGATCATTTGCTTGATCCAAATCAGTTTAGATCTTTTTAAGTGTAAAAAATGAAGAACATCTGTAACATTTTTCAATATTTGTTGGAAATCAGTGTGTTGAAAGGAAAATAACTTTAATAATGAGCTGACCTTTTTGCAAAGTATATTTTGCAAAGTGTTTGTAGATGGTGACAACTGACTGAGGCTTTTCCTCATTACAACCATGATTCTGCACAAATAGCACCACACGCCGAAATGGACCATAAGAATTTATCTGAAATCTTATTAAAGTGGATGGAAACCTGTCGACTTCTTTAAAGGTCTCTGGACCAGGCCCTAGTGAGCCTGCAGTCTGGAAGAAATCAAGTATATCAGGGGAAAAAAAATCTGACCTATTTTTCTTCTTTTTGTGCTTTTCCAGCTCTAGGACTTCTACCAGCTTAGCATCCTTTGCAGTATTATTTTGTTTTGAAGGCGGAATGGCTAAAAGGGCAGCTTGTTCTTGCAGTCTGCTTTGCAGATGAGCACTTTCATTCTCTTCATGTCTCATTTTTTACAGTGGCTCATTAATAGTTTATTATTTGAAGGCTCTGGAAATGAAAATAATTTCCCCCCTCCAGATTAGTGTCTAATTCCTGCCCTGCCTGAAGTTCAGGTCCAGAGGTTTTGGGGTTGTTTTAGGTTAGGACCTCTGTTTTAGGTCCAGAGGGTTGGGGTTGCTCTCCCAAAGCAAAGTGTGTAGAGCCTTGATACATCCTTTTGCAAGGCCTCTCATCTCTTTTATTTCCAATATGAATTTAATTAATTTTATATTACTGATATGTATGAAAATTGCTCATACTCCTTATGAACAAAAACAGAGGCTTCTTTAAGTGGCAAAGAATTGGGATTTCTCTTTTCTTCATGTCTTAGAATTTTGGCTCATTTGACCCTGGTCTGGTCCAAAATTGGTCATAAGGAGGAATGAGACTGTGTGTGTGCGCGGTACTTGTAAAGGAATATGAATTAAAGGTAGGTGTTATTTCAACGGTTGCATTCCATAAAATATCCCAAGGAAAAATACAAATCTGGCAGGAATTGAGTTTTCTTTCCTTATAACAGCAGAATGTTGTAGCAGAAGAACCAGCAGAATAACAGGAAGGTAAAGCAAAACCTTGTGTTAAAGAATTAAAGGCAGCAACAACACAATAAGTCATCGTCTTGGGAAGGGATACTACTCCAGGTCTTGGACAAATACAGAACAGAAGTGATGGTTCTTCCATCACATACCTCTCAGGGAATGGCTTTGGTCATTCTCATGTACATGAAGAGGGCAAAGCTTAGTAATTCTTGAGGGTACTTCCACCTCTACCCTCTATGTTAAAAATTATTATATGTATGCCTGGTATAGGCCTATGACCTAATAATATCCTTTTGTGTATAACTGGCCTGATCTTTAGGCCATTGAAATAATTGCAAAACCTCCTATTGTCTTCTATAGAAACTGGACTGGAGTCTCCCAGAAGCAGAAATCATGTCTGAGATTAGGTTAAAAAGAAAGTCTACGGCATTTCAAAGAAGTAACCCTGATGAAATATGAATTAAAATAAATACAAGGTTTTAATAATAATTAATAAAACATGCTGTGAACACCTTATAAATGACTGATACATAATAAATGAATCTCACAAATGTATTCATTAGCTAAAATTATCATACATAATAACTACATTTTCTGAAAAATTTATAAGGGGAAACTCCTCAGATGTATTTGTGCAGCTTTCATTGACTTCGATGCAAACCCGCATGTGTACTCAAGACTACGATGTGGCCTTGGGTGTGTGTGTATTATTATATTAATAATGCTGGGAAGGGAGTTCCATGCTCTAAGAAGTATATAAATTCATCCTGCTGTATTTCTTATTTAGAAACCATGCTGTCTGCTAAATGAAATTCTGTAGCCCAAGGAATCTTTGCTGCAACCCTGCATTCTGCATAAGTGAAAACTGTTACTATAGGAAACATGATTTATGGGAAAAAGTCTCTGTTTTGGTTCAGTTTTCTTAGACTTCAGCTGTCCACTTATGTAGGCATATAGCATCCATGATCACACTGTTTTGGCAAGTGTGGTATTAAATTTGCTTTTGAAGTGAGTGAGAACTTTGTTTAGCAATGCACTGACTTCTGTTGGCTGCAAAGTCCCAAAGGCTGACCACAGTGATGATCAGCTTTTCAGCAGCTTGTTCTGACCATGACTTCCAGGTGGTTCAGAGAGGCAATGAATATCAAAAGAGCTTGTTTGGTTTTTTATCATATGAAAGGATGTTTCTGTGTTTGGGATATTATGTAAAATGGAGGTCTTGGCCAGCAAAGTTGTGCATAGGTGCTGCTGCCACTAGGAAGGACATCTGCCGAAGTTGATTTTCATGTTAAATAAAGAAAAGAATCTATAAATGGAACTAAATTCTCAAATACTTAGCCCCAGTAACCACCATCATGGTTTTCTGCCAGTGGATGATGGTCCTTACCTTTCTGCAATGTCAGTATCTGTGGGATCAAGGTACCTGTCTCTTGAGTGCTGAATTTTCCCCAGCTCCTTTTGAGAAATTATTCTCCTAGGCAAGTCAACAAAGAGGGTGAGTTCCCTCCCTGGGAGAACCTGCAATATCAGGTAGGCATGTACCATTCAAAAGTTAAGCAGGAATAGGCAGACCTGGAGAGGAGATCAAAGGTTATCAACAGCAAAGAGCTTTAATGAAGATTGCAGAGGAGAAAAGTAAGGGCTGATTTCAGGACATGGCCATTGTATTCAGTTCCAGCTACAAAATAGGGGAATTTGAGGATCAGATATGAAAGTGCAGGTGGTGGAGGGCTGTAGCAACAAAGTCAAAGAGTTTGAAAGAAATCCAAGTTTTTTTCAAAGCAAAATACTTATAATTTATTCACTTGGGAAATGATATTCCTTTCCTGTCTTATCAGTTGATCGCATTTCTGCTCCTGTGAAATCTGAACCTTAGGTGAAACACACAAGCAAATGCAAATGGAAGAATTTTGCCTTTCTTACCTAAAATGAGAGATGTGCCTTCCCTGTGCTATAGCTAAATTATCCCACAGGCCATGGAGCCGGAGTGACATGAGAAATATCCACAAACCATTCCTCTGCAAGACATGTAAAGCACACACCACATATTTCTTCGGATTGTTTCAGCATATTGCTTAGACAATTAACGCTTCAGATTAATAAGTATGTTTTAAATGCAATAACACGTGTCTTTAAAACAAACATGCTTTCTTTATTAATTGCAGAAATTTGCCATGACACATCGCTAAGTGGCTCTGGTGTAACAGGTTTTAGGATTTGATTACAGCACCATCTACTGGGTACTGAACTTCTCATTTCCCCAACCCCTTTCTGATATCTCTTTCTATGTCAGCTAAAGAGGATCACTTTCAGAAGATGATTCCAGGAAAAAAAAAGTAATTTCATTAGTGTCCAAACTCGAAGGCTCTTGAAATCAGTGCAAAGATTCATTAACTTCAGTGGGATTCGGCTTTTTCTGGTGATGCTCAGCTAGAGGCATATTTATATTACCAGCTTGGACTCAGTGATGAAAACCAGATATAAAGAGTGAGACAGCATGGTTACTGCAATAAATTTCATATAATTATAACAGAGGATCATCAATTTAACTAATAAGGGCATTATACCACTGAATGGGTGTGCCTAGACAGGTAGGAGTGAGTAAACAAATGCGATGTCCTCAGGCAAAACAACTGAATGGCAGCAGAAAGCGTTGAATTAATTCAAAGAAAGAAATTTTACTTAAGGGATTAATCAGTTAGACTCAACTCATACCATGTAATAGGAATCCTTTGTATTACTTGCGAAAAAATTGATTTCCTCCTGGAGTGGAGATATGTTTAAAAGCTGATTAGTGGGAGAATGTTTCGAATATTTTCATTCCCCAATGATTGTTCATTTTGCACATAATCCAGGCTCCCACTGGCTTTTACACCATTGTAAGTGCTCTGGACATAACCCTGCTAACATCTGAGTAGTACTGCATGCCATCTGTTAGTACCATGTCAGTACCTTTGGCGACTGCCTGCTCAAGTAAGGCACTATTCAGCACAACCCAGTAATGCAAAATCTTTTGTAGTGGATAGTGCTCTTATTTTTGCACCCACAAATGGATTTCTTGTACTCTCTATCTGAGGAATTTTGGGGAAGGACTGGCATAGAGCTATTGCTAACAGAGCTGGCAAAAGTAGGAGCTGACTCAGGAAGTCCCTTCCTGATGCAGCCCTGGTCCTTGGAGCTAAATTTGTGGTTTGGACCACCTGGATGGCAAGTTTGACAGCCCCAGCCCTGTGGTGTTCCCAGAAAGGACCTCACAGCCTTTCTCTTCTCCATTCCCATTTGCTATTACATAGAGAGACTGGCAACGGTATTGTGCTATGATGTGATGGATGAATGAGTAAAACTATTTCCCCTCCTGATTGACCTTGTTCTCCATCACTTCTAGTCATGTACCAGCTCTAAACTGGCTGAGGAACTATATGAACAAAACCCAGAAGATGGCCTGAGTCCAAAAGGGAAGACTCACTTGCCCTTTCTGTATACTAACACTTGATGAATTCTTTCTTGATATATTCTGTGTTGTTGGAAGAAAAATTCACACTTTCCAATAGAAAAAAATCCCACACATTAAAACAGGAATCTACTAAATAAGACTTTGCAACCACACTGATGTGGGAAAGTGAGGTGGCCAAAAATACTATCCAGGTAAGAAAATGAAACTTTGTGAACAATGAAGTAGATGGCTGAACCTCATGTGTGATTGTTAGGAATGAGCTCTCACTACTACATCTTCATATGTGTGATTATTTTTGATCATTTCAGAACAGCAGAAATAGCTCTCCCAGTTGTCTGAGCTGAAGATAACTGATCAAGGTGGTCTAAGCAGCCATATTCAGCATTATCACCTTTTTCTCAGCCTCCTTATGACTGATACTTGGTGAAAGCTAGAAGTGCTGCGAGGCATCCTTATCTTGCACTGAATCCAATCACACAAGCCTTGCAATAGGATTATGGAGTGCCTCTGTTGTCATCTGTGTGCATTCCTGGAAAACCATCCAAGTAGCCTTCTCTGAATGTGACTTCAGGCCTCAGTTTCCACCAGAACATTTCTCCTCATGTCTAAAGCCTATTTCCAGCAATTAAACCTGTTTATTATTTCACTAAACACATCAAGTTTCTAATCTTTTTTTTTTTTTTGTGTGTGTGAAATGTTTCAACATGTTCGAAGGCTATGTGTTTCTGTTTCATCCATTGAATTTCTGGGTTTTCATTGCTGGTGAAGACTAAACACTGGTTTCAGTGCGAATAAAGATGAATCCAGCCTCAAACCAAGATGTTTTGTGGTTGTGCTGATGAAAGAGAAGCTGATAAGGTCAAGCTTCACTTTTTGAAGATGCTTGCATGCAAATCCTTGATATATTCCAATGAAAAACATTTTGTATTTGTACGATTACAAATATAGCAGTTGGGCTAAGCTATTTGTTGTCGAGGTTTTATTGTCTGAATAACATTAATTTTATCTTTATTAGAAAGGGTTGCCCCCCCCCCCCTTATGATTGGTAGAGGTCTGTACTGGATGGGCAGTGGTACAGCAGAACTTTGATTTGGGGTGTTAAATTGTAGAAATTTGTTCTTATCGTTAATATCAGTGTGTTTTGTTACTAGGTATCTAGTATCAGCTAGAGACTGAATGCTGTATTGCAGGATCCTTTTGAAGCAGATACGTTCCAAAAGCCTTGTGAACCATTTGAAAGTATATTGTTAATTCCCTTTTGATCACAGCAAAGCAGAGCTTTCGCTGGCCGAAAAGGTACATTTAGATGTTTGTTGCTTCTTGGTAGTCTACTGTGACAGATGTCTAGGCATTCCAGTCACCCTGCCCATGAAGAGGATGTGACAACCATGCAACTGAAATAAGTCGATGTCCACTACCATGGCACGGAGGTGACATGTGAGAGATGGTGGGGATGTTTGTGCTGCGTTTACCCCCATTGGAGGGAAAGGTTGCAAAGACAAAGGCAGGATACACATGGCTAATGGCAAAGCAAGAGAGAAACCACTGGAGTAACTCAGATGGGAATACTAAGGGCGCAGCAATCAGGCCATGGTAATTAAGTGAGGACTGTAGGAGGTTTTGTCTGTCTGTCTGCCTGTCTGTTGATCGATCTATCTATCTATCTATCTATCTATCTATCTATCTATCTAATCTACTTACCCACCTACTTACCCACCTACCTACCTATAATCACTGTGTATAACTGCAATGCATTTCCTACTATTTGTTTTGTCATTTTTTTTAAAGCATGTAATATTTACATCTAGTTTTACAATTCTAGTTTTAGAATTCTAGTTTTAGAACTCTTATTGTCCTCCAAGGCATACAGGGAGCTAAAGGAAAATCTAGGAGAGCTGAAGCATGCCTGAAAGGCCTTTTAGCTTGGTGGAGAGCAAAGGGATGATAGTGAGTCTGTTGATGAGGATAGTAGCTGTGGTGACAAATGGTGATTCACTTATGTTTGGTAGTCTCAGTAGACAGGGACTTCACATGTGTTATTTTCAGGATTATTTTGTCCCAGATTCCATTTTGCAATAGATCCGTTCTGAAAGGTATTATGACACATTTTTTCACACCAAAACCAGTGGAGGAAATGGGGCTACCTGATGAAATATCCTGTTTAGTTCACTGGTGGTAGAACGTTTAAACCCTAAACCTCCAAGGCAGAACATCAACATTTGCTCGAAGCAAGTGGCCTTGCCTGTGCCTTTAGAGAGGTACATAACAGTGATGTTTGATCTGAGGCAATCCGATGAAAAATATTCAGGACCGTAGGAAGATGAAATGCCTCCTTCCATATGTATGAGTTTCACTAAGCTAGTAATCCGCAGTTTAAAGAACTTTTCTTAAATTTAATAAAGAGGTTATTTTAAACTTAGATCTGCAAAACACTCATACCTCCAGCACATTGCCTCAGTGAAATATCCCTCTACATGAAAATATAGACAGTTAGTTTTTTCTTCCAAAGTGAAACACTGCAAGGTCTTTCATTACTGGTTTATTATGCTTTCTGTATCTTTGCTCATTTTTCACCAGTATTGCATTAAGTATTGATATTGATTTCTTGTAAATGGTACTGAAATGGATGGCTCACAGTTTTTGTTATTGTTCTGTAGCACTTGTATGTAATTTATTATAGCTGCAATGGAACCTGCCCCTTGCTGCCAGGGTTTAAATTAAATGTGCCATGTTTTGGCCCCTTCTAGTCACATACATTTCTCATTCTAGATCTAAAAGTGTGGTGTATAAAGTTACTTTTTTAATTACTTTCTTGATATTATTTCTAAAAAAAAAATTCAATAATTTTGGTAATTAATATGTAATATATTTGCTGAATTAATAGTATTTTTCTTTTCCATTACAGAGAAAAATTGCTGTTCTGTAAAAGTAACATGGAGTAACTGGTAGTTGTGGCTGGCTTTTGTCTTTCTGAGAGAAAACGGGCATATCAGCTCCCAACATTTTCATTGTGTGGTGGATCTAAGTCTTTAGTTATCCATGGACTCCCAAAAAGGTCATAATGGAAGAAAAGATTTGGTATTGACATTGAGGGGGGACAGCCTGACTGGAAGGGCATTTGTCTGGACAACACTTTAATGCAGTGGACTTACTTTTGGCACAAAACCTGACTCAGAACCATTGATTAACTTGATTTTTCTGAGAATAAAGCTATAGCAGTGACAAAGCTGAAGTAAAGCAAAGAAACTCCCCAATCAAATATCTCTGTAGATGTGGTTCCTTCATGTAGGGTTTGTAGAGAAAATAGATAATATTGATTGAGAGAACACTAGTGGTTTTAAAGAAAAAAAAACCCTGATCAATAGGACAGTATCAACAACATTGGTATTGAAAGAGATTTATTGTATATTTCCCAGGTTTATTTGCTGCCATTTTTAATAGAAATAAACTTTGCTGTTCTGCCAGGTGAGCGTTTTTTCACTCTGCCTATGAACAGCATTTTGCCCTGGGATTTTGAAAGTATTGGGATTAAGGAAGAAGAATCGTTTGATGCTTCATTCAACAGTTTCTGTGTTTCCTCCTCTTGCTGTTTTTTCGCAGGTGCATCTCCAGCTCCGGACTCATGGACGTTCCTAGGGCATTAGTATTGCACTCATGAAATTATATTGGTGTAAAATGCATTACTTCTAAATTGGTTTAGATGTCATTTATAGTGCAACTTGGAGCTTTTCACACAAGATTAACCTTTACAAAAAGTCTTAGTTCCAGTTCACTGAACAAATCCAAGCTCTTCTTGGGCTTTTCCTCCCCTCGATTTTGGGCAACATCCCTTATTCTTCCCCTGACAGCTCTAAATACGTCTGTCCCACTCAATTCCCTCTGCTCATCCCACAGAGTGGATTGACTTATCCCCCAGGCCTTTGTAAATGAGGTCTTTGAAGCAAGCCAGGGCTATTTTCACAACAAATGAGCTCACAGGCACATTTCAAATATTCAACATTTATGCAACAAAGCGGCTGAAGTCACTGTTTTTAAGGCGGGTGTGAACACAAAGCATGGCACAGCCATAATTCTCAGGCAACACAAGGTTTCAGAAAGGCAGGGACTTGCTGCTCCACCACTATATGTTTGTTGGGAAGGGATCTCTACTTGTGAAATGGCATTGCATTTGCCAAAAAAGCATCTTTAAGGCATGTTATGTAGCACTGTAGTTTACTGATTCAGCCAGGTTATGGCCAGATCCTTCACTCTTATGCTGGTAAATCTCTCAACAAGACCTACAGGACAAGTTCTCAGCTGCATGAAAGGGGGCTATTTCTGTGTCTTTGGTCCAATACTTGACTGAGCAGTAATCAAGAGGGAATTGTAGTTTGGGAGCCTGGCTGGGTAGAGCAGCCCCCTGCTGCCAAAGAAGTTGGTGAAAGGGAGAAGGAAATTGGGGCAGGGAAAGGAGCAACCTCCCTGATTGCCAGGGAGATGCTGGGGTATCACCTCCAATGCTGGCTTGAAAGTGGCAAAGCCTGGCAGAGTTCAAGATTCTCCTTTCAAAGGAAGTGGGTGAGAATGGGTAAGGATATTGTGCAGGTGTTACTGCAGAGCCAGAAGTGGGCTGAGCTCCAGTGGGGATAAGACAGCAGCTCTGTTTGCTGTCAAAGGTAGGTGCATCCCTGATATGAACATACCTGGAACTTGAGTATTTTCATAGAGCTATTCATGACCTTAAAATGACCTTAAATGCATCCTTTGGATTAGTCAAGCAGAGCAGGTCCTTGGGTTTGATGCACAAGCCTGGCCTGATGCAGCTCCTAGGCTGGGAAACGAGAGCAGGAAGGACATTTAACTTCCACAAGACATCAGGGCACACTAGAACTGTAAAACAGAGGGAAGATGACAAGGTGAGTACTTCTAGTTAAAAAAAAGAATACAGAACTTTATACATTTGTGAAATCCCTCACTGGTGCATCACTGAAGTGACTTGTTTTCATGCAGGGAATCCTTACATCTACACACGACATAAGTCTTGGTTATGACTGTTTATCTGTTAGCTGTAAGGTTGTGTACCGTGCTTTTTGCCATGAACTACTGGCCTCTTGTGGTTAATCTGGAACCACCAAAACCCTGGGCATGGGTGATTTAACCCCTCAGTGGGGTGGACATGGAGGGTGTGCAGCATCCCAGCAGTTTAGTGCTGTACAAACAGAATGGGAGTCTTGAATATCCTTGGATGGTTTAAAGAATGGTCACATTGTTTTGCCACATTTGCATGCTTCTCATTTTCTTGGCCTTTCATGGTGTTCAAACATTTATGTATAAAAAGATAGACAGAGCCTGATTAATAAAGAAACAAAACTTAAAACGGGGGTATTGCCTGGTTTCTTTAGCAGCGTAGCGGAACGATTGCATTTACAAGGAAACCCTCCCCGTCAGGGAGCTGGTCCTGCACTTTCTTCGACTCTTGGCAGTTTGTTATTCACATTTCAACAGCCATAAAGGCTAAGGGACACAGCAAGGTAAGCAACATAACCTACATTAATAGCTGGGAAATTTGTCTCTTAGCAAATTTCCATTTCTGAAGAGCTCTCTGGAGCATTTGCTGTGATGTGAAATAACCGGTGCGGTGGTGCAGAGGAGGCAGCTGAGCTGCAAAGTGCACCGTGCAGGAGGGTACAATGCTGCGAAGGAGCACAGGGCAATGGGGTGAAACTGGGCAAGGCAAAAACTGGACCAAATAGCATGAAAAATCTTCTCTTGGTTCTCCCAATGACCCATGAAACTCTACCGTGAGTGTTCTGAAATCTCAGCTACCGGGTGGTTGAAAACCAGACTGACAGAAATGAAATTCCTTCACCTCTCAAGGAAAAACAGGAATTGAAGTCATATGACTATTGATGAGCTAGTTCAACCCAGACAATTGCACTGTTTTGTACAGATATACTCTTAAGAAATCAGGCACTACAATATTTGCAAATGAAACATATTTTTCCAGTCTTACTATAGGATGGTGGGCAATTTTAGGCAGGACCACTCTCTGGAGAATGCTGTCGTCCCTCAAAGCACCATAAAAATGAGCTGTCTCCTGGGTTGTGATCTCTTTGCTGTTTGTGGAGCCACTCATCTCTCAAGATGTTCTCTCCAGAGAACTTGTATAACACAGTTAACTTTCTGCATGTTTTCTTTCTAGCTGTTACATTAAAAAATGTATTAGAAATGTTTAAAGACATTCAGAAAAATCATTGTTACGATGAAACAGGATGAATCTCAGAGAGATACACTTTTAGATAGGTATTAGGTCATAAGAAGCCTTAATTTTTCCCAAATTCTCATTCTCTGCAAATACAGGCAACTTCTAAAATATATCATCTACATTTAGTTTTCCCCTTCAACAATCTGAAAACATCAAGAAGACTTAATTACTGAACAAACTGGAAGCAATGCAAGGCAAGGTTTGTTTTGTTTTGTTTTTGTCTAAGCCCACATCAATGAAATCATGGTCTCCAGGTCTGAGAGCCAGAAGGTACTGTCATGATATGTGATGAAGAAAGTGTTTGAAATGCAAATATATTTTAGGAGGAGAAGAGATGCATTGTTTCAAGAGTGAATATGGTCTTCAACTTTTGCAGGGATAGGGAAGTGTTCTAAGCCAGGTTGGATGGAGCTTGGAGCAACCTGCTCTAGTGGAAGGCGTCCCTGCCTGTGCAGGGGGTTGGAACCGGATGAGCTTTAAAGTCTCTTCCAACCCAAACCAGTCTGGGATTCTATGATAGAGATATCTGACTTCCTGATCTTTTTTCCCCCCACATCTCTTTCTTGTTCTACAGTAAATTAAACCCTGTTTTAAATAGCACAATTCTGTGTGTAACATAGCAAATAATGTATCAGAAGTTCTTTGCTTGGTAATCACAAATATTGCTTTTGCAAGGCCTTAGAGCTTGGTTGTGAAATCACAGTCTATATCATAGGACATCTACAAACCCCCTTCGGTCTCCAGCCTGTGATTCATTTCAATCACTATATTCACACTGAGATTTTTGCTGCAGTTACCAGGTTTGTATGGAGCATTGCATTGCAGGGAGAAAATGGATTTATTAGGAAGATAAAGATGAAACAGTCATCTCCTTGATTTTTTTTTCCCCCAAAAGGCAAATTAACAACCCAGATGGCTTAGTTTCCCCATCCAAAGGAATTGCTTATGTTATTTTTGCTTTATGTTAGTTTGTTCAAGTCCCCTGAGAGCAACAGGTCCAGAATCCAGAGCTCATATTGCAACGGCAATGATATGCTTTGCAGCAGTGCGGTGGAAAACCTAAGCATCAGAGGTGTTAATCTGATCTATCAGTATTGGTGTCCCACACCTCAGCCCCCGTGCAGGAAATTAAAGAATGAGATCTGCAAGGGAACTATTTCATAATGCTTTAAACAAATGAACTTCTTAACATTTTATGATCTCTGGAAGATTGTTTTGTTGGTAGCAATACTGCCTGCAGTGTGAAGCACTTGCTGGAAAAATCAGTGCCGTGGCAGTCGTGTTAGCTACAGTCCAGAAAAACCACACTGAGGACACTTACTTGAGCTTTACCATTACTGGGTAAATTACTCAATCATCGTCAATTTTCATTTGGGCTGAGTTTTACGGGAAGAACTGGCCCATAGCTAGGACTGCAGCTTGCTTTATATGGAAAAATCACCCACTTCACCCAGTCCCCCTCCCAGATGCCACCAGGAGCATTTCACTGATGTGGGTAGTTCACAAATCAAGTAACCTCCCACATTTTCTCCCCTGCTTGGTTCAGAAGGGTTTGCCATGATACATGACCATTAAAGCTTTTTGCTGGTTTATGCTATTTAGAATCTCTTCCCAACCTTTTATACTCTCCAGGAAATTTCAATTCACTTTACTGCCCCTTTGCCGTCCTCTGAACCGCAGAGGGGTAGAAGGAGACATCCAGCCCTGAATCAGCAGGCTGCAGCTCTCTTCAGGAGCACCAGATCATGTCTGAAGAGAAATAAATGCAGTCTGTGCTCAGCGAGAGGCTTTGGCAAAGCTTCAGACTAACGCCTCCTGTTAATTTCAGAGTCCCCTCAAGAGAAAAAAGGCATATAAAAAGGTAGCAGAAATTCCTCAAGGATAACGGTAATGTACCCTATCCACAAATTACCAGCAGACCTTTACAGTAGCTTATCGCCTATAAAAAGCTTCAGAGTAGTCATTACAGTCATTGAGCTGATGGTAGTTTTATGACTTTTACTCACCATAAGGCAAGGCAGTGGTAGCCTGATGCAAAACCTCTTCGGAGGGGCCAGCAGGTAGCTCAGCCACAGCGGGCATCCCTGGGCCTCCTGATCCAGTAAGTGTCACCCACCGGCTGCCGGGCTGGAGAAGGATGAGGAGATGGAGCTCTACACCCCCAGACATCCATGTGTGCAGAGCTGTGAAGGGCTTGGTGGACGCCTGCTTGAGCCTTTCCCCTCCAGAGAAGGCTGAAAGCTAACATCAGCCTGGCTTTCATAGAGGGTGGAGATGAACTTTGACAGGGTTTGCACCCCTAAGGTGCAGGGAGATTTGTCTTTCCTCCCCATGTTTCATCACACCCTCCAGCACCAGCTTCCTCCTCTCCTCCACTTTTCCACAGGCATGTGCCTGTAAAATTCCCAAATTCAGCCCTGGTCCCTCCTAAGGAGAGTGCTTTTTGTTATGATTGCAAATTATTTCATTTGGATAGTGAAAAAGACACCAGGCTGTGCCTTGCAATCTTTTACATGTGGTCAAACTGCCCCCTGAGGTCAGAAATGATTGCTCTACCTACAACAGCACATACAGACACTTTAATGTACATGACCACTGATTTTTTGAAACCTGCCTGTGGTGAACATGATGCTTTTTCAGGTGTTGCATGGCTAGTGGTTTTCTTGTGGGGCCACTACTTATGGCTCCATAGGGACATGGGCGTTCCACAGACTCTACGACTGATTGGGTGTCAGTGGTTCTGCAGGGCTATGTGCACTGTTACATCAAGAATCAGGAAGGAAGAACCATCCTCCCACAGCTAGTAATGTATGGTGCATCAGGGATAATGATTTGAGGTGTTGCCTGTGTGGAGAGGAACAGAGTGTACATTACACACTGCAAGGCTTGTGCCTCTTCTCATGGATGAGTGAAGGATGCAGAGGCTGCAATGCTACCACTGCTGTCAGGTCCAGCAGGTGCAGCCCTTGGTGCTGGGACAACATGTCTTTCTGGGTGTGAGGGGCTTTTCAGGAGGCTATGTACTAGTTTGAAACAACATGTTGTCCAAAGTCCCAGGAATAAATTGTTACATTAATTATTAGGGTGTCTGGGCCATAGTGTTCTGCACATTGGGCAGGAAAAGGGAAAGCCCCAGAGGGTGAGTATTTACTGAATAAATGAAAAAAAGCATGATCAAAGCTCAGCGGAGACTGAGCTAGTCAGCAGGCTGGCAGGTCATCTCTGCACAGGACAGTAAGGTGGATTTACAGACTTTTAAGGAACCTGTGTGAGGAGCACTGGAGAAAGCACAAAGGCTGCCTATATGGAAGCTGATGGGCATGAAAGCTGGTCTCCTGGAATGTGGGGGAGAGCTGGTACCTTAGCACAGTAGGGAGGATGATGAAGACCAGCTGTGACGGGCTTTGAAAGCAAAGTCAAGCAGTTTCTTATATATGTGGTGGAAAAGAGGGAATTTGTTTAGACCAGAACGTGATATTGTGCTTATACGTGAGGTGCTGACATGCTGGCACAGGTTGCCCAGAGAAGCTGTGTCTGCCCTGTCCCTGGCAGAGTTCAAGGCCAGGTTGGACACAGGAGCTTGGAGCAACCTGCTCTAGTGGAAGGTGTCCCTGCCCATGGCAGGGGGTTGGAACTGGATGGGCTTTAAGGTCCCTTCCAACCCAAACCAGTCTGGGATTCTATGATGATTCTGTGAAGAGATGAGAGTCACGTTAATTGGAAATAAATCTCTAGGTGTCCCTGGTTAATTAACCTCCAGTTTTGGACAGGATCCATTTATCTTTTATTTGTATTTTCTTCAGATCTTTGAATGTGAAAAAAGAGGCTTCTGGGAATGAGCTGATAATGTTTCCCTTTTTCTTCACTCTTCTTTTGGAGGGGAGAGATGAACTGATTAAAAAGATGGAACATATCAGATAAACTATAGCAGACATGTTAGACATAGTTAACTGTCTGAGTGTATTGGATATTGCTGTTCTATTTGTTATGCAATCAATGACAATAAGACTAAAATGTGCAAGTGAACACAAGCTGTATGCCAGAATATAGATGAAGTTTCTGTGCATGTTCTGCAGGGGAATTACTGTTACCAGCCTTGCTGTTAGACTCCATTTTATTTCAGTTCTGTACTGGAATGTAAAAAAGCCTAGTTCTGTAATAACTCACTTAAAGAATTTTAAAATTTTAATATATTCTTATCATTTGCCATCCAAAACTTACCTTTATTTTTCATAACCAGGATACTACGTTGGTGTTTATGCAGTTTCACTTCACTTTTTGTGTTCCTTTTTGGTTTTATTTGCTAGCAGGGAGATAGCACTGGCATGACAATATAAAAACCCCAGATCATACTGAAGAATATAGTTCTACCAGGACAGGTTAACAAACAACCCATGACCCCACATAGGTTTGTCAGAGTTAATTTTTTTTCCAGTTCAAAAAAAAAAAAGCTTTTACAAAGACAGAAGGAAAACCAAGTATTTTAAATAGAAAACAAATCTTCAAAGTATAGTACACACATAAAATCCTGAGCAAATGTTTACTGACTACAACACCTGGAACAATTAAGGTACTGCAGTGGAGCAGCATTTGATTTAAGAGGGAGAGCCTTGCAGATGTGTGCCGAGCACAATGCCTGTGTCCTCCAAAGCACAGAATTGCTCCAGCCTCTATCCCTCTGCTGCTCTTCTAGAACTAATCTTGTACTTAGAAATAATTGATGCTCTCCACCGAAGGGAATGGGATGGAAAAAGGTGGCGATTTAGCAGCTGTGTTTGCTGCACTTATTTTTACTTACTTCTACTCTAGTGTGTATTGAATATAGGTCAGACCCTTCACTGCCCAGCAATGCCTTTCATTAAGGAAATACATGCAAGTGTTGCTGTTTCATCCGTTTCCTGGCCAGATGCTTTAGATGATTATTTATAAAACAGTTAATCCAATTAATGGCTATTAAAATAAAAAGTAATTGTTTAAAGATATTTTTTAGCTTCATGAGTCCAAAGGAAGAAAAAATGCATTATTTTTCCCTGAGCTCCCTTCATATTTTCCTGCTTTTTTGTGATACCAACTTGACCAACACAGAGGTGGCAAGTAAAGGTTTGTAAGGGCAGTGGAGGAGCGGACTGGGAGAAGTCCCCTATTGGGATTTGCCCTTGAGGAACGCAGCACACAAAGTCTTTCGCAGCAGCAGCTCCTTAAAGTCCTTGCCACAGGTCAAAAGGCAGCTGACTGTAAAAATAAACCTTACCCATTGACGATCCATAAAAGATAGGAAATGAAAGCATTGTGTTTCTCTTACAAACCTGAGCTAAGCAGTGCAAGGAGAGCGGAACAAGCCGTTCTCAAGATACGGTGTTCAGTTTTATGAGTGCCTCTTGAAAACTGCCCCCATGGCTCACCCTTCTTCCCCTTCCTCGAGGCAGCCTTGAGAAATCAGGATGTTCTCAGTCCAGGTTGTGGCAGAACATCACATAATTGCTTTGGCGGAAAACAATCCTTTTGAAGAAACCACTTAGGACAGTTGTTTTGGCCATATGAGCTACATTACTTATACATGCTTGCAAAAGGATATTGCAGATACTTTGCAGGCATAACTTTGTATGCCATGCATAATAATCTGCAAAAAATTTACACAAGATCAGATTAGTTTGCAGCCCTTTGGATATTAGGTCTTCCTTCACTTTAGCTCGTGCTTGGGATAACCAACTCTATCTAAGATCCCAAAACCCTAGAGAAGACTAACTGAATAGCACTCAGCAAAACATTATATATTTTAGCAATATACTTAATATTCTTATATAGAGAGAACTGATGTATATAAAAGGAAAACAAAGATGTACGATGAAAACACTATTCCAATTAAGGAATAGGTATTGATTACATTTATGTGACATTGCCAGCAGACTTGTTATTGGGCAATTTGGGTAAGAAAAGTAAAAAATCTGTAAATCTATTATTTTGCACTCAGAGAATTCCCAGGAATAGTTCCTGGCCACTGAAATGTATGCATGTAGTATGTACCTGACAACTTGAAATTTAAGAGTCACTGGTTAGTCTTCATTGGACATACCAGTTATACCATTTTGCTGATTCAGTGTCCTCTACCCAGGTTTTCAAAATAAACTCCTGCCTTTATGAAGGAACTAACTACTTTCTCCATGGGAGGGAAGTAGTAATAGAAAGGCATGAAGCCAGAAGAGTGAAACCAGAGCTGAAGTAAACCTTGTGTTTATTCAGGTGAATATTCACATTCTTTTAGGTTTTTTCTCAATTGTATTCCATCATATTCCTTGCAGTAGATTAGATTTTCTAGCTGATGACAGTACTTTTTTAGAACACTAATGTGTTCAATGCATCCTCTCTGGAAGGCTTGCTTGGTCTAAATATCGATTGGATTTTACTACCAGCCAAGGTCAGAAACTGAAGAGGTTCTTGCTGCAGCAAGCTGTATATTAATCTCAATATCAACTAAAGTACCTAAACTGTTATTGGAATTTGATGATCAATTACATCTTTGAAAAGTACTTAGTATGACATTTGTTTGGCTTCCATATTTCGTGTTATACAGTAACACCTGATAGTTCAATAACTGGAAAAATACCAGCGAAGGATCTCAGTTCTTTGTGCAGGCAATACCTGCTTTATAATTCCCATTTCTTAATTTTATCCACATTAATAGGCACTATATGCCATTAAAAGGTTTTCTTGATGCCTCCCTTACATTACATCTTTCTCTAATGAGAATATTCTCTGATATACTGTCATTACACATATTTAGGGAGACAAACACACAAAACCTTCTTCCAGAAGAATATTTCTTAATTCCTCACCCTGCAACCTTTACGTTTGGAAATGCCACCATTAAATTCAACTCTAGTGACTCAGTCTGTTCCCCTGCCATTAAATGCTCTGCTATAGTCTGTAGGAATGTGTAGCCACAGAGCATCACTCAGGGACATATTTGCACAATCTGGGTGCAGTGAGGAAGGGTCACTCTCTACAGTCACATATTATTTCCTATTCTAGACTAAACCAGTGTTGTAGAAGTAAAATCATCAAAGCCATCATGACACCATCCTCTAAAAACTTTTAAGTATTTACAAGTCCATTTCCTTCCTCACTGGTTTTCTAAACTAAACCAACTTGCAGAAAAACTTTCCAATGATCATATCAACATACGATACTCAAAAGTTACCATAGCACAAGACCAAGGCCGTCACAATAATTCATACACATTTAAGGCCTAACACATACACAGTTCATGTCAGACCTAAAAACTATACCAAAATGAAAGAACGGCTCTCAACACACGCTTAACTCTTCTCTTTCATTTGTCCACTTTTTATTAAAAGACAAGGCATGGCAAAAGAATCATCGGATCATAGAATCATGGAATGGTTTGGGTTGGAAGGGACCTTAAAGCTCCTCCAGTTCCCACCCCCTGCCACGGGCAGGGACACCTTCCACTAGAGCAGGTTGCTCCAAGCCCCTGTATCCAGCCCGGCCTTGAACGCTGCCAGGGATGGGGCAGCCACAGCTTCTCTGGGCACCCTGTGCCAGCACCTCAGCACCCTCACAGGGAAGAACTTCTGCCTAATGTCTAACTTAAAGTTCCCCTCTGACAATTTAAAGCCATTTGCATTGTCATAAGTCAGTAGATCTTTGATATCTTTAAGGTATAAGGCTCTATTTAGCAGTCTCAGTCACAAACCTGCTCCTCACTCTCCATGGTTTTTTTTCCCCTTCATTTTGTTTTGTTTTGTTTACTTGCACCAGTCTGGTATTTCCCTGTTTGTTTTGCTTCCTAAGAAAGGCAGCCACTCACCAGCAATGAGATGAATGCAGAAGCTTTGCTTATTTTAAGCATCATCTGCTTTCAATGATGACATTATTAACAAAAATCAGCATCATTACAACTGCAAGGACCTTCCAATTTTAAAGCACATAAAACATTATAAGCAAACTTCTGTCTTCTGACATGAGCTGGAAAGAAAGCAGAAAGAAGAGATTTATCAGGCATCAAGTTCAGCCATCCAAATATTGCAAACCTCGTTTTTGTTGCTAGCTGTATGTAATTTTGAAATGGTTTGTAAATTTAATTGTCCATATATGAGGTGTGCACAGGCCATGCACAATCAACGGTATTGCCAAGATTAGCAGCTCTATTTCGTAGACAAGTAGGTCTAACGTGCTTTATTGGAGCAAAATACACCCTGAGGCATTTTAAACACAGTAGCAGTCAGGTAGGGTAAGACTCACTGCAGTGGATATGTTTTAGTAGGTCAAAAATGAAAGTGCTTTTGGGATGTCAGTCACACCAGTTAAACTTTGGAGAAAAGTTGTCTGGCTGAGTTACCTCTTGTTACTACTTCTATGCCTCAGGAGATGAAAATGGGGAATCCCTTTCCCCGCCCTGCTCCACACTCCCCTTGTGTTATGTAAAAGTGATAATTAATGGTGCTTTTCATCAGGCTGAGAGAATTGACATTCTTTTTGGGATTTTTGCTGTTGATGGACAGGTACTTACATTAGGTGTCATTAAAAATCAAGAGCATATCTCCTGCCAATGTACTTTTCTGTACTTTGTAGGTATTGTAATTTACTTGACTGTGAGTTGGCATCACATTAAACTGTGTTGTATAGCACTATGGTCTACATCTGACATTTAGAGGCTTTTGAGCGTTATAATCAGATAGCTTTAATTCACAGATATTTATGTAGGCTTCCTTAAACCTGGACAACAGTTTGAAGAGGAAAAGATAAGACTCTGATATTTCAGACTTTTCTACTTCATTCTTTCCTGTGCAAAGGTGCTAATATATGGTCTTTCTGTTGACAAAAAATCTAGGGTTTATCACTTGCAAAGTCCAGTTAAAAACCAAAACAGCAGTCAAGAAACTGTGTATGTCTGTTATTACTGTGCAATCTTTATGGTTGATGCAATGAAAATCTTTGCGTATCTTCTCTTATGCTCCTTTTAAAGCTTGTTATCGCTGCCATCAATGCACAAAGCAATGAGGCCACAGTCTTGGCAGAGAATGACTGAGACAAGATAGCAGCCAGCTACCCTTAGACAGTAGCCAGTATGACTTATGCAGTAGTAAACAACTTGCCAATGAAAAATGAAAATATTCATAAACCAGAATTGATACAAGTGATATTTTACAGTGAGAAACTATACAAATAAAGTTGCTAACGAGTGCAGTGATCTTATATATGGTTGTTGCATCAATATGATATAGACCCTGTACAAAGTGCCTGCTATAGTCAAGGGTGAGCTTCGGTGGCCCAGATAGTCTCACTAGTTCCCTGAATACAGTTTGTAGGTCCTTCAGGTCGCCTGTTGCCCCATCCAAGGCCCTAGCCAAAGGCTAACACTGCTTTTCTGGGCACACCAGATGACTGCTCCACTCAGCAATCAAAAAATTAAAGCAGTATGTTCATAAACTAATGCTTGTTTATCTTGGGATATTTGATTTTTTTTTTCTTTCGTGTTTACCACTTTTTGTAAACCCCTATTCCAAAGATTTATGTCAGAGAGGCAATTTTCTTCCCAACAAGAGAGTTATCTTTTTAGTCACAAAAGCAGTCCCCAGAATCATAGCTTATTGCAGCAGCACAGAATAAGTCAAGAGTTATCGCCAAGTATAGCCAAATCAAAAAAATATATAATTCTTTTTTTTTCCATTTTGAATTATTTTTCAGCTCCAAATCCAGTTTCTGAGTTACGGTTATGAGACTCTTAGCTCTAGGCTCAGTTCTACCTAAAATTTTCAAGAAATCGTAGGACTATTGTGTTGAAAAGCCCTCTCAGAAATTAAAGGAAAACATACAGCTGTTGAGCTGATGCCTTGGAAATGCACCATGTAGCTCTCATAAAACCAGTCTCACATGAAATGTTAGCTCAAACTCAAAGACTCAAATCACTCTTTGTTTGTTGCTGGCTTGTATCTTTTAAGCTTAACCCACACTTGCAAAAGCCCATAGGAGTTATATCTGGAGTCTGGATGTTGGGGTACCATTCTACCCTAACTCAACATAAACAGTTTTCAAATATGAGTAACTACAGCTCTTTTTCAGTAAATAGAGATTATTGTGTAATAGAAAATAATGACTTTATTTCATAAGGCTTTGAAGATTGGTACTCAAACTGCCAGGTGAGTTTGTTCATCCCTCTGGATCACTGATGTTGAATGGCTTCTGATTTGGCTTTGGGTAGGATGGTGCTGGGCGACAGCTAGAAAACATTTTAAACAGCCAAATATGGATTTTGCTAAATGTTTTCTTAACCAAGTGAACTGATTTACCTATTTGCTGTAACACTTCATAGTAAATAGCTAGTATAGTTAGGTAATTTCAAGCCAAAATCATGACTCTGGGTAGCCCCAGGCCTTGATGGAGTTAGAAAAGGAAACCTGAATCCATGTTTTCCTCTGCTAGAGAAGAAGGGGCACAACTCCAGTTACCAGTGGAAGGCAGGGAGATCCGAAAGGGATCCTGCTGGGCACTGAGCCCCTGAGCGCAGCAGTTAGTAGTGCCTGTGGCAGGCAGCGAGGACAGCAAGGGCTGCCAAGTCGTTGGGAAAGCACAGCTAACTCTACCTGTGCTGTGGTGTGATGTGTAGCAGCAAGAACGGGAGTGCCAGCTTGTAGCTCCTCTACAACATGGCACTGGAAAGTCATGACTTTTGGAAAAGAGAAAGTATTTGAGCAGGATTTAGAATATTAACTGAAAGAGCTAATGAGAA
This sequence comes from Strigops habroptila, assembly GCF_004027225.2. Lineage (NCBI taxonomy): Eukaryota > Metazoa > Chordata > Aves > Psittaciformes > Psittacidae > Strigops > Strigops habroptila. The sequence continues at coordinate 78,539,270 of NC_044281.2, forward strand.
AATTTGCATAGGTGCACCTGAACAAGGCACTGGAAGTATTAATAAAAACATCAATCTGCAAGAAGAGCCACCTGTAGAGTGAGAGATGTCATCAGACACCACATCAGTTAATTAAGTAAAAAATTAAACTTGGATAATTCTTCTGTGGATTGCCTATAACACCTCATTCATTATTTCAAGCAGATGGCAAGATCTTCATTCTGCATTTGAAGTCCGTAGGGAAAATTCGTAGGGGTTTCAATAGAAAACATCTTTTCATGTGCCTATGGCAGCACCCTGGCACCTAGGGACATTCAATATGAAGTTCATTTGTATATAGAGAACCAGCATAAGATCTCTGCACCATTTAAATCCAAATGAAGTCCTATTTTAAGCACTTCGGCATGACATGAGTGATGCAAGGCCTTGTCTTGGGCTTTCTGCCCGGGAGTGAATTTCACCTTCAGTGAATTATTATTATTATCAATCATCTACTTTTGAAAACATAAAGCAAGCAACCCATGCAGATTATACTAAAGCAATGAGAAACAGAAAGCCCTTACAGTCTGAAGAATTACATAGGAATGACTACACAAACCCTCCTTCTGTACTACAGGATTCACTGGGTAACCCATGGGTCCTCCCTGATTCCACCACTACCAGCTTCCTGAAAGAACTCTGCTTTCATAAATCTCTGATGTATCAGGCATCACTTATTAACTAGGCACATGTTTATCTCTATTTTTTCTTTATCTAATACAGTCTATTTGCTAAATGTTCCCAGTCTCTTATGAATATTTCCTGAGTCAGAAGCAGCAGTATCCTGCAGATGAGGAGATGGCATTGCAGCATTTTCCACACCTCGCTCATAAAATCAGCTGTTTTTTTCTGTTTTAATGTATAACAGTGCATCACTAAGGACATTTTTCCTTCTCTGCTCTTTCTACACAAAACCACTCTTGAACCATTACTGATTCTTTTAAAATGCACATTTATTTTTAACTTTTGTAGTGATAAAATGTTTTCAGTTTTGAGATTCTAAGGATTTTTTTCTGCCTTAAATGATGCCCACGTGGATTCTTAGTATATTGACAGTATGAATGAGTGTTCAAAACAGATGCTGACTTTAAGTGAGGGAGTATCTTCATGAAGTCAATAGCACCCTCATGAGCTTAACATGACAGATTCCCTTTAACCACGCCTCAGCATTGGTGTCTGTACTCAAGACTGGGACTGAGTCTCCCTCTCTTCCTCCCTCCTTTCCCTCTCCCCTCCCTTTTTCTTAATAATCTGAAAGTTGTGTCATGGAGAAAAGGACAGCTGATGTTCATAGTTGATCAAAACCTGGGCTACTTCTCTATATAAGATAAAATCTTGTTTATTTAATAGACATGGATTCTCATATGAGTGTGTGTTCATTTTTTTTGTGGACAACCTTTCTGAATAGCAAAAAGCTGCTGCAACCAGCCATGCCTTCATGGGCATAGGTTAAATTATAGACAGGAATAAACCAGGAGCTTCTGAACAAAATTCAGATTTTGAATAATTGTGTGCATTGCTCCATCAAAGCAGCAGATGGCTATTCTTTGATGGAGGTGGGAGAGAACAGCAAAATTCAGACCTGCCTTGAATTTCTCAGGCACTGGGCAAAGTTGTGATGTGTCATTTTTCCAGATATGCCTATAGATATTCAGATCAGAATTTTCCTTGAGCTTTGAAATGTTCCAGTTTAGACTTTGTCCTTTCATTTGCTTATGCCATGTAGGGTGTCCAAAAGCTTTCATATTGACCTCTTACAAAAAGGTACATAAGAAATTTCATGATATCTCTAATGAGAGCAGTGGTTAAGATATCTAACCAAACTCTACTAGCAGAGCAGAGCAGTCTTTACCTTTTGTGCCACATGCATATATCAAAGGGTAGATTTTATCCTATAATTAACTGCATTTATTTGCAGGGTCTTGAACCAGAGTGTGCAGCAGTACTTGCTGCAAACAATGCTTTCCTTCTGCCTCTTACCTTAATTTTAGTTCTCGCTCTATGAAAATAAAATAAATGCAATGCAGTGAACATCAGTGGGCCTAAAAATTCAAAGGCATTTTTAGCAATGGAAGAAAAAAATTGAACAACTTCAGGTGATGCTTATGGTTCCTAAAAATGCAAGTATCAACTGGTAAGTTTTTTTGAAAATTGAATATAAAATCATAGAGAAATGCTTTATTTGATTCTCTGTTTATGGGAAATTCATTTTATTTGACTTTTTTATTTGTAATATCAACTATATTGCAGAGCAGAGTTTCTAGGTGCTCCCTTATGGTACCATTCTTCTAAATTATTAATGCCGTACTGTTGATATATTGTCAGCCTTGTACATACATTCTATGAAAATGAGTTTTACAGTAGGCTGGGATTTATAACAAAGCTTGACATATGCAGCTAATTCACCTAGACAGTCTTGTCAGTTTTAGGTTCATAAATAATTGATACTCAGGGCTTGGAGTTCAGCTACTGTTAGTGCTCCAGCTGTTAAATTTCAGCAGCATAATGGATGAATATTTGTTTATAATTTCTGTACATGGACCTGATGTCAGATCCCTGGTCTCATTTACATAGGTAGATTGAGATGTTGGAAGTGTAATGAGCATATGAAGATGATGAATTGTTTTCCTCAGTGCTGGTGCGTTTCTGTAAATGTTTGATTAGTTTTGAATGGATTACTGTTAGATTATCTGGTTCAGGGGTTAAAGTGAGCAGCTCTTTGCTCCCAAAGCTTTCGTGATCCCTTGCTGACAGATTTTAAAATTCATACACTGATATTAGTGCTGCAAAAGCGAGGGGTATTCTTTGCAACAGATGTTTAGTAATTAAACATACGGTTTCCCTGTTTGGAAGTTGCTGGGGAAATTTAAATCAGAATGATTTGTTTACTGTAGTTTGAGGGAATTACAGTTTCTAAAAGAATAATATACTTTTGCCCCTAAAGTGCTGGAGTTTTCCCCCAATGACACTAATTAAAAATGAGCAAAACACACACATACCCTCACAATAATTCAGATGTTTAATGCCTCACTAGACAAACACAAAGCTATGAAAAGCAGAGGTTCTTCCTGTTTTCTCCTTCTGTAAATTAATGAGCAATATTCAGGAAAACATTTTCAATTGGACATCCCAAGCAGAAATGGTGAACTAAACCAGATTTTCAACCATACCTTTCTTCTGAAGCTCAGCAGGGGGAAGCTGTGGGATGTGGACACGTGTATTACACACGATTCCCGATGACGTAAAGAGTGTGAGCAAGGAGGGGGAGTGCAATAAGGAAATGACGTTGGAGAAACACAGAATAAATTAAAATGGCATGTCCTCTCATATGCTAAGACTTGTAGTCTGCCACACAGCTAAGGGGACGGCACATCAAACCAGAGAACAGTGGGGAGCAGGCTGGGTCTGGCTTGCTGCGGGTTTATATAAAGATGGGAGGAAGAGGAGCGGGTCATCCCATCACTCATGTGCTTCTCCCAGCCGCAGTGACGCAGGGGATGATGCAGAAACTGAGCTATGGAGAGGAAAAGCCTCTCCCCAGCCTTCACCTCCGCTGCCTCTGACCCTTCTCACACAAACGCAACCCTTTATATTCCCGTTTTATGCCTGTTCCCGCTGCACCACCCTCTGAGCAAGTGGCCCTCCAACAAGAGGGTCTCACGGAGCAGCTACTTAATGAAAAGATTTAGTGGCCGCAGCTCCGTGGAGCTGAGTTCCCCAGCTTGCCTCCGTGGTGCATTTTGTCAGCCCTGTGTACAGTTCCCCTGGCTTGTCTGGCAATCATGTTAGTGATTATATGGGTAATGAAACACGTGCTCTTTTTGTCTGTGGCTCTGATTAATCTGCTTTCTATTTAGCCGTGATTTATGGTGCTCAACTGTTGAGGTGAGCGCTGGCCCATCAGTTCCATGGCCTATTATGGGCGCCGTGACGGCGAAATGCCTGCGAGGCTTGAACTGTTTCTTGACAGCCAGGCTTCCCGCTACATTCCCTCCAATCTGTTTTGCTTCCTGGTGTGACCTTTCATACAGTAAAATACATTAGTTGAATAGCACAGTCTCATTAAAAGAGTGAATTAACCGAAGAGTCTTTTTAACTAAATGACAGCCAAAGGACTGAGTGCTAATAGCCACGGGCAGTTAGAAACTTAACTCATGAATCAGGCTGTTAATACTGCTCGGTGCCTGAAGCGCTAAGGGCACCACACTCTCTGCTTGCTCTCATAAGAAGAAAAGCTCATTACTTTCCTCCTGATGGGAGAGAAAGAGTGAGCGAGCAATAATAAAGCTTGAATTTTTCAATACTGTTAAAAATGGGGCTGACAGATTGCCGACAATAGGAGCAACGGGCTAGACACTGCAAAGAGAGCCACTGAATTAGCAATACCATATATCATACAATCTAATTAAATCAACCCGAAGAATGAAATTAGTTTTCTGTGAGTGAAATGGCCTTTGAAAGAGCACTATTAAATGAACTGTAGAGCATTAATTAAATAATTCACAGTGAGGGATTTTGCATTTATACAAAAATTGTGCACTTAATTGTCCATGCTGTATTACAGATTTGGCCTTATGTTAACAATGTGTCTAAAGCACACTTATTGAAGCATATCAGGAACAGCTTAACATAAATGCAGCTTATAAAGTTTTAAGGATTGCCAAAGAAACTGAAGAAAAGAAGGACACAATATTGAAAAATACACATGGAGTTAACAACTTTTCCACATTAATCCTGTGCACGTGTGACAACTTGTTACATTTTTTTTTTCCCCAGTGGAATGACATTAGGGCTTCTGATTTTTAATTAAGCAAAACCTGCAACTTCTCATGGTTTAGCATAAAGAAGTATCTTGAAATTGCCTAAAAATAACATACGCATGAAAATAGCTCTGATAAACAGTATATTTTGCTTTGGAAGAAGAAAAGGCAAACTCTTTGATCTCCAAGTTTTCAGTAGGACAAAGAATAAAAAAATAAATAAGGGGCAGGGAATCAATTTAAATTTTGATTTGAAATCTTTATCATGCAAGAGCTTCAATTAAAGAATACACCATTTTGAAATGAAAACCTTTGATTTGGAAAACATGAGAATGAAACATTTTTAATGACTCTGTAATGTCAGAGGGGACAGAGGTTGAAGCTAATAATAAAACTTGATGCTTTTTTTTTTCCCCCCCTCCAAATCTTGATGTTTTGGTAAATATATTACAGCTTGACACTAACAATATACTCAGTGTTATGCAACTTCCTACCAAAAAGAAGCTTTGGCTGTCAAATACACTTGACAATATGTATCTGTATTAAATACAATATCATAAACATCAGTAGCTAATCTATCACTTTCTCTGCCTCCTTTTATTTTCATGTAAATTTGTGATATTACTTTAAAATGTGAATAAATGTACCCTTCCATTTTGATACTTGCTTAAGAATATAAGAATATGTAGACTACTGTGATTGATTTTAAGATGTTGGTGCTAATTCTTCTTCTTTTTCATCCTTGCAAATATCAGAAATATTCAAATATGGAAAACAGTCAGTGCTATATATTGAAATTTTATGAAAATGCAGATAACTATTGTATAATTCTTCCCAGTGCTTGTAAAACCAGGCTTGCATTTATATATTTATTGAAGTTTATTTAAATATAATATTTATTTAAGTTCATTTGTGTATTATTGTACTTGCTTTTTTAATTTTTAATTTTGATTTCTGAAAAGAGCAAGTGAAATTCAATGCTCCAATGCTCCCAGTGGCGGCCACTTCAAAGTGTATGGGTAAATGAAAATATACTTCAGCGGACAGAAATGGTGATTAGCATCTGGAGGCTGTACACTGTAATGTACAGGAAGAGTTGTTATAACCTCTCTTCTTGTCAACAACAGGAGAGCAACCAGATGGCTACACAGCAGCTTCAACTAATATAGCAGCCATGAAATGCCAGGTCAGATATACTGTTGTGATTTACAGCTTGCAAACTTTCAGTATTGTATGCTTTTGTGCAAGGCAATGTCCTATGCTGATGGAGACAGCTTTGAGCATCTGTGAATGCAGATGTTCTGGGTGAATACAAATGTTCTGGCCCCTATGATGTCCCTGTAAAGTGAAAGGGAGAAACCACACCTATGCCAAAATCCAAGGGGTCTTTATCATGTAGTGATAGAACTTTATCATCCTCATAGTGACTATCCATAAACCACTTGCCATTGAGATACTGACACAGGCCCTGCATCTCTGATCTTTGAAAGAGCTTGAGGTGTATTGTTTTGCTCTTATGTCCACACTGCAAATAAACAATGAGCCTGGCACCATCCCATGCTTGGGAGACAACATTAACACAGGCATCTCTTGCTGCAGTTATGCTGAGAAGTGGAAGCAGTAGTCACTACAGGTATGAACTGGTGATGCCCAATAAAGTCAAAGATACCTGAGTTGATATGCACGTATTTGTCCTCTCACAGGTATAGATGTGTTGCAATGGTCCTAAATGGTTTAACTGGGCTTATTTTCAAATGTACACAAGGCTGTAACTTCTGCTGCTGCACCAGCTCATGCTGACTAGTCTTTCATTGAAAATATTTTCTTAAATGACACTGAAAGGCTTCGATGACAGATCACTGTAGTCCCATATTTCCATTTATTTCATTCTGAGATTTGGTATTGATATAAAACCATCGTGAACCCATTAATGATATTTCATGTGCAGTAATGTCAAACTATTCAATCAGTCGCATCATTACCTTTCATATTAAGCATATTTAGTTTATTCAGTCGTAACAAAGCATTTCTAGCACTCAAGGTTTCTTTTCTCCCAAGTACTCACTCATTTCAATTTCATTTCATATCATCCCTAAAAATGTATCTTTTGTCTTGATTTTAAACGAAAGCCAAAGGAACAAAATGCTTTATTACCCAGTTGAGAAATACTGAAGATTTGTTCCTCAAAATAGGGAACTGGAAATATTTGGGCTATTTCGTTGCAAAGCTCATAGAAGGCTGAAATTTTTGAGCATTTCCTTTAGAAATTTCACAAAGGTTTTGAGGGGCTTTTGGGTAGAAATGACATTTTAGACCTCTGGTTCACCCTACTGGCAAGGCAAGAATGAAATTCCAGTTCGAAAATAACACTGCACTTGATCATAGAAAATAATGGAAATAACTTTGTACACACATAAGTACATAACAAGCTACTGTATAGGTATTGTTTTAGCACAAAAAGAAAGCAAAAGCAATTCTGCTGTACAGAACTAACTGTACAGGTTTATGTCTACAACATGGAAATAACAACCCTTGGATTTTTAAACTTTAGTTATGAGGCCTTATAAGAATCCATAAATACAAAAACCACTAATATACCTCTTCCATACTAGAAATTTAAGCAAAAGTAAGGCATGCTAAACAGTAAGAAAGATCTGAACAAAGAAGTTTGATTAATCCTCAGACAAGTGTCTGACTTTCCGTGGTTCATCTAAATTTAAGTCTATTGGGCTGTGCCTCTTGCCTCAGGGAAGCAGGGACAGGATTGGCATTGCACACGTTTATTGCTGCTTCTGCTTAATATCAACATCCAAGACAGTCATCATTCAAACCAAAAGGAAGTTCCAAAAGATTTTGGTACAACTGAAAAAGCCAGAGTTTTATGGCTCTGTCCCTCACCTACTGCATTATCTATAAACTATTCCTTGTTGGAAATGAACTACTAGTCGGCATGGCATAGGACCAGTGTGTTATATATCAATATATAATGTAAGAATGTGCCATTCAATATGCTGCAAAACTTGCTATTAAGAATTAATCATTCCCTTTCTTGAGCAGTCTCTTCAATGCACTCCAAAAAGTTGCCATATCTGAAAATATTCCCAGTCAGGAAAATCATCTACTCTAGTAGGGTGTGGGTCAGGTGAAAATTAATTACAGAACTCTGTTACAGAGTTCAGCATGCCTTAGAAACAACTTTTTCCCTTTAACAACCCAGAAGAATTCTTGCTGCATTAGGACCAGTGGTCCACGTTGCCCAGTAATCAGACAGCAGCAATAAAAGATGCTCCTCAGGGGCGAGCATGGAGGCTGGGCCACTATCTGCGGTCCACTGCCGCCTTATTTACTCTGCTTTTATACTCATTGGCTAAGAGATGTCATAAGGTACTCCACTATCAACTTTCATTAGTGTCTATGTATGAGTTTGTTGTCCATCAGTTAGCCTAATGTCTTTCTGAACCTCATGGTGCTCTATTTCTCCACAGTCTTTTACAGGGAGGAATGTCAGAAGGTGACTATCCACTGTAGGCTATCCTGTATTTCATTTAAATAGATCTACTAGCTTCAAAGAGTTTCCTCCTCTTCTGTTGCTGCAGGATTTGGCAGCAATCAGTTGTGCACTCACCCTACCCATAGCAAACTTTACTGATACTGCCACCATCAAACTACCCTTTCCCCCTCTTAGGTAGCCCTCTCCTTCCACAGGTCCTATGAGGTATTTGACCCATTGGGATTAGCCTAAGTGGATGTTTTAAAAAGGCAAGCAGACAGGCATGGTGTAGCAGCTCTGGAAATGCCCTGGTATGGACATCTCTTGTTGTATGAGTCCAAGGACAGGGCAGAACCAGGCAACTATGTGAATGAGGACAGAGTATGGTAATGTAATGACTTTGTCATTATAGCAAGTCTACTCAGTCCCTTCTCCTGAAGGGGTGGGAGCAGGAGATGTGCAGATGTTCACCACTAGTCTTCAGGAGCTTCTGTGTCCTGCTTAAATGATTTAGTAACACAGCTCTGTGAAAAAAAAAACCAGGAAAATAGTGTCCTGCATGCTCTCAGAAAGAGATAGATTTGAAGCTGAAAGATGGGAACAGGCATGAATCTAGGACATCTGCCAACCATCATGCCCAGAAAACAGGAAGCTACAGCCACAGCTCATTTAGAGAGGATCTGAACCACATGGAAGAGATAATGTTGTGTGGCAGTTGCTAAGTAGTCAAATGTCTGCTTAGGTTCCCTGGGAGGGATGAAAATAAAAATCAATACATGTACGATAAGACCACTAAGAAAATTTGACTTAGAGGTACTTGTGCCGATTCACTGGGTGCATTTTACGTAAATGAACACTAATCTTAGGAAAACATCTCTTCATCAGGTGTCCCAGCTGATTCCATCTCAGACAATAACCTCATATGAATAAATGACTTGACAAAGGCCCCTCTGTGCATCTGGTTTTATCAACCAATAATTTTTATCACTTTCCATCAATGTTTTGATTCTTAGAGGAATTCAGCCTATACTAAATGTGTTGTAGATGTTCGAACAAGAAAAGAACAGATGCAAGTTTAGTGAATATTGAGTTTTAAACTTGTCTCGTAGTGATTTGTGGCTGTGTCACTGCAAATATTTTTCAATGTCATTGCCTAAGCCCTGGCTGTCACTAACATGGTCAGCTGGGGAATAGAAGGCCTAACACTATGATCTCGGTATTAATGGGAGCTGTTGAGAGTGGCAAAGGTGATAAAGTATTGTTTAGTTATTGGTGCCATACTTTTGCTGCAGGACATTATTATAAAACGTTGTGTTTTTTGTCAGATTTCAATCACCTCTCCAATAACATATTTAGAAACTTACTGCAAAGAGTCCTAAAAAAAAAAAGTCTTTGAGGGTTTTTGTTTGTTTTTTATTGTGTTACTTTGATTTTAAACCGCGAGTAGAACTATGCAAACCTAACATCTTAAGCAAAAAAAGATTTAAGATTCTCTGAGGTACAGTTTATTCCCTCGCAGTTTAGTTGTAGTTATTTTTATGCAAATGTTTTAGGTTCAGTGTTGAACTCAAACTGAAAAGGAAAATATATCCCTGTGATCTGGGATGGATTGGCAGCTACTAAGGGGAATATAGTTCTGCTCGTATTCTAGACCTCTGGATATCTGGTAGGCTATCCCTCCTCCTGGTGTGCATGTATATTTTATACTAATGTTAATGGAAGTTATGTGTGGGTATTCGAGAGAGAGCATACCCCATTTGGTAGGTAAATTTATGTGTCACTCTTTTTCATTATTCCCTAGACCAGTACAAGGAGAAATAGAGATATAAGATTTATAAAGCTTCTACAATATCCTGTTTTGCTAAATTGTATTCTAGCAAGGGCATGACAGGACTACTTACCTCACCCTTGACACCAGAAGAACACAAATTAATGACTTGCTGTCAGTGTCATTAAGAGTACCTGTGCATGTTTTTAAGTTAGAATTTAAATTACCTGAAATTCAAGCATTTATTGATGGCCAAGATTGCTTGATTTTAAACCTCTCGATGAACACATTCACTGTTACTTTAAATGAGGTACAGTGCCTCCTTGTAAGAAAAGAATATAAAATTAGATTAGGAGAGTTTATATAGCTTTTAAATATCAAGCTGTTCAGGGTTTGTGCAGCTAGAAATATTAGAATTGAAGAATAGTGAAGAGAGAGTTTATATTAGAGAGGATTTTTGAGTAAATTCATACCAAGTAGAATATAATGGAGACAGGCTTTTTGCCAGTGCTTTGGCTCTGCTGACCTCCATTTGCAGCAGAGATTAGCTTGATAAGGCTGACACAACCTCAATAAAACACTAACAATGGAAAGAAGTAAATAGAAATCATATTAAGCAGCAGCAATATTGCATGAATTGAAACAAAAATTTAGGTATAATAGCCTTGGTGGGTTTTAATATTGTTCGCAATCGCATCACAATATGAATCATATCACAGTGATTCTAAATAACATTTATCATCTTTAAATCTTCTCTTCTAGTAGACGACTCACATTATTTGAGAGGGTTTTCTTTTTTTTTTTTTTGAAGAGTTCATACATAATTAAATGTGCTGGAAGCAAAGGGTACAAAATACCTTGAGAAACAGCAACTTTGTGTTATATGTTCAATTAAAGGCAACAATTCCATATTGTTATTTTGCTACCTTCCAGAAGTTGAATGAATAGAATAATAAAATGACATTGCAGAACAAAATGCAAATAAATCGAGATGGGAAATTTCGTTCAGTTTTCAATTACTGTGGCATTGCTGAATTCTGGGTACAATGTGTAGAGCATGACAAAATGAAAGGGAGATTGGTCAAAAATGCATTTCTAGGGCATTAGAGACTAAATATAACAGAAAGATGGTTCAATTCATTTTGTCATAAAATTATCTGTTCAAAGGACTATATCTTCATTTACAAAGAAAAAGTTTAACCCATCACGTGGATGGACTTCTCTCTTCACTGTGGGACTTTGGGGTTCGAGTTGTAGGGTCCCACTTTTCAGTGCACCAGGACACATTTTAGATAGATAGCCTTGGAAGACTCCAGACTCAAAGGGAAGAGGTATGAGATAATGTCAAACTCACAAATTTTCACAATCCCAGCTCCAAAAACATGGATCATCAAAATGTTCCTCAGTACTTGTCTCACCCTGAAAACTCATGCTTTCTCCAGGTACCCAGCTTCCCAGAACCCAGCATCACTAAAAGCCTGGGGAGGATCAATAAACTAAATAGTATCCCACTAAACTGATATCGGTGTCTTCTGGAATGATATGAGCGTACTTTATGCAAGAATTTTTATGCAAACATTAAAAACAACAGATTATTTTAATGGTGATGACAGTGACATATTCAATTTGTATGAAAAGCCACCTCATTGCTGAGAAGACACCAATCTGTACGTCCCTGAGTGGTAGGGAGAGCTTCTTTATCCACTGACAGAACTATTTAGGAGGACTTCTATGCAGGTGTTGAAATTGAGGGTAACATCTTGGAAGTGGAGCAGGAGTTCAAGTTTTAGCAAGAGGACATGTCTGAATCATGGCCTTGCATACAGGGTGACCAATAACTACTACTTTTCTTTCATGCCCTGTGGGAAGCAGCTTAATCAGGTGACTAACTTGAGGACAGAGCTCATGGATATGAGCCTTCAATATAGAAAAAAAGCTTATAGGACGGATAAGGAATGAATCTTTGTGTGCCTTACTTGCCAGCCAATATACCTTCCTGTTCTGCAGGTGTTTATTGTAGATCCTGGTCAGATAAGCATTTTCATATTGCACAGAAAGCTTGTCTGGATGCCTCATGCACAGCTCTAGGTTCCTTTGGATAGCAGGGTATCAGAAGGTTTTTGCAGATGGGTTCCTTAACAGTTCTGTTTGAATACTTTGGACATCAATAATGACCTGGTGATAGGTGACGTTTTGAATTGAAAAATGAGAAATGTAGGATATTTATCCATTTAATGTCATGAAGTCTGATACTGACTCTACGTAATCTAGATCAAATAGTGCAGTCTGTCATCTGTAATCGATTATAATCTTTCACAGCTAGGTCTAGTTGGTTAAAGATCCAAGTTAACTAACAAAAAGGTTATTTCAGAGGTCTTAAACGGGCTTGTCCTTAGACATACAGTTTTAATAAGTGAGTCCATTTCCTTTGTTTCAGAATGTGGCAAAAATACAGGTTGTATAGAGTTATACAAGTACCATATAGGAAAAAATGCAGCATCATTTCTGTATTGCATGATAGTGATTTAACAATACAATTGTAGGTATATGTGACAAGTCAGGAGTGGTCAGTTGGCATTCAGTAAGAAAAAATATATTGGCTGACTACAGCACATATTTTATGGTAGGGCATAAGAATCATGATTTTATGCTCTAAGAAGTTTAAAGATAGATTATGTATTTGGAACAGAAGTTAATAAAGATAAAATGCAACAAGTCAATGAAGTGAACAATTAGGTGAAATGAATATAGCTAATTAAGATTTAGTAATTAGCAATGAGAATAGGCTAAATTTCACTCAGATGGTTAATTATCAAAAAGTGAATTTGTAATTTTATATATATAACGTAGATCTATATAAAATGTATTTTATATTATATACATAAAAATGAGAATCATATGCTTTATTCGTGACTGTTTCCTAACTGTTATTTAAGCTGATTCTCTCTGGCATTGCAGTTAAAATGAAATGTGAATACCGAAAAGCATGGGCAGATGAAAATGGCCAACTATGGCAGGAAGAGAAGAAGCAGTCAACTGAAGAAAATGCAGAAGAAAGAACAAATGAAAGAGGATAATGAACAGTGCCAAAGACTATGACTGCAAAAGCCAGTAATGGACAAGATCTAGAAGTTCTTCAGGAAATCAAGGAGGAGGATGGTGGTGAGAAAATGAAGTCTTTGTTGTCAGAGTCTTCAGAGAAAAAGGAAGGACAT